>NW_004949096.1:23226273-23244446 GCF_000317375.1 Microtus ochrogaster | reverse complement strand
ACTGTCTCATTGGGTGGGTGCACCCCTCGCAGTCCTGACTTCCTTGCTCATGTTCTCCCTCCTTCTGCTCCTCATTTGGACCTTGGGAGCTCAGTCTGGTGCTCTAATGTGGGTCTCTATCTCCATCCATCGCCAGATGAAGGTTCTATAATGATATGCAAGATATGGTCTTTAAATTGTTTCACTTTTCAGACTATCTTCCTTCAGTAGTAATACAAATTTAAGTAATATAGCCTTTTTGAGATATGATAGTTTATTCATTATTTTTCAGAATAGTTATACTGTATGAGTATGCCCTAGTTTGATTACATATTTATGCCTGAGAGAAATATTCACTGCTTTCAGTTTCTGATTATAAATAAACCATTTATAAACATTCAGAAATATATAACTTTTAAATCAGTCAGATAAATACATGAGACAGTGGTTGGATTACAGACATCTAAACTTCACTGTATAAGAACATACTAAATTGTCTTCCAAGTTATTTGCAACTTTTGTATTCTTATTTACTGTATGTCTTCTTGAATATCTTAGACATATTTATTGGGAAATAGAAATTAAGCATTTATATTAATGCGACATCATGTAAATTAATCTGAATTGCAGTTGGACAGAAGGAGGTTTTCCTTAGTGTTCTAGTTTGATTCTCTTCTTGACTTTAAGCTTCCTTAAAATTCCTCTTAAAATAAGCCTGTTTCTTAAAACTCTTTACTATATATTCTACTTTATTGCTCCTGTGATAAAATATCCCATCAAAATGCAGTTTAGGAGAGAAAGGGTTTATTTAGCTTACAACTCCAGATTGATACTCACCATTGTGGGGAAGTCACATTTGGCAGGAGCTTGGAACTTCTAGTCACATTCAAAGTCAAGAGCATAGAAAATTCACTAATGCCTACTCATTTGATTGATTGTGTTCAGCTTGGTCCCCATGCATAACAGTTCAGGATTCTCTGCCTAGGGAATGAATGGTGCTGCCCACAGTGAGCTAGATCTTCTCACACCATTTAATTTAATAATACTCCACAGACATAACCTCAGGACAACCCAATGTAAACACTCCCTCGGTGAAACTCTATCCCCAGGTCTGTCTAGGATGTGTCAAGTGGACACCTAGAGTTGTCATTACAATACCATCCACTCCCATTGCACACCAAGTTTGTGTGGTTAGCAATGACAGGGGAAAGTGTCATTCTATAACCTTGCAATTAAAGTTTAATCTTTTATTCAGCATGTCTCTCTCTGTATGGTTATCCTAAAAGAAAGCTTCCATTACTGAATTTTCTTCTGTCTTTATCCCTACTATATTCCTTAAATATAGCAATATTTCTGTTCTAGTCCACTGAAAATCATACTGTGTATATTTCTTATTCATCACATTATACATGATAAGAGGTTCTTAGGGACTAAAGTAGGCAGAATGTGGTAGTTGGATATCTGGGGGGAAAAAAAGACTCACCCAGACTTCTTTCGTGCAAAGTAGGCTTAGGTTTATTGCATAGTGCTTAATATTTCCCCCAATCCTTGACAAAAATAAAAGTCAAATTCTACAGACTCTATCTGATGGTCACATTTAGATCTCTGGAAATACCACGCAGGACAATGTGGGTTCTCTCTAAATTGTAGCTACCAGAAGTTTGTCTTTTCCGTGCTAGTCCGTACTCACTCAGTCTTTAACAATTTATCAGGATTATTCTGTACTTGTCCTCAGCAGTGTGTGGCTTCAGAAGTATTAGCTTAGGGAAACAGGCCTCCCCTCTATTTCATTAGGAGCTCTCTAGACGGCAAGAAACTCGCTTGCCATACAGCTACATATAGAGCCCCAAAGCTGTTTCTTCTAAATCTTTTGAACTTTTTCATGTCAAATTAGGAACAACAATTTGGAAGTAATTTGTACAGTAGAGGTGGATCTGAAAACTTTTATGTTTATACATCTGGGGATTTACACGATCTTTCAACAAATAGTTTGATTTATTTCTTACAATAAATCATGTAAGTAGTTTTGACATTTCTCCAATTAAGTAGGAGAAAAACTACTGTATATATTGAACCTTAAAAATTTTAAATTAGATAAATCTGGGATCAAAATGTTTTGAAATGATGTTTACAAAATAAAAACTTTTTTGAGAAAGTGTTAAATTTTGTTTTGTTTTTCCAAGACAGGGTTTCTCTGTGTAGCCTTAGAGCCTGTCCTGGAACTTGCTCTGTAGACCAGGCTGGCCTCGAACTCACAGAGATCTACCTGCCTCTGTTTTCTGAGTGCTAGGATTAAAGGTGTGAGCCACCATGCCCAGCTTAAGTGTTGAGTTTTTAGGCATTGTCTCTATCTGGCATGCTCAAGACTTATTTGATCATCACTGTCATTGTGTGGACTGGGAAAAACTTCTTCCTTAGCAGATAAAGTTATAACAGAAAACTAATTTCAATGTCTGTTACAAACAATTTATAAATGGTCAGTTTATGTTATGTTTAAATTCTATACTATTCTATACTTTAGGATCAGATTCCCAGAAACAATTGGAGAAAGGTTCTTCTAGTAATTTCAAATGATAAACTGTCCAAGAATAAACTCCACACAGAGCAAGCAATGCCAAAGTCCATGGTTAAATACAATTCAGAGTCTTTCTTGACATATTGTATTGCCAATTGTTCTACATCAAAATATACTTTCTACACGTTGTCAGCAGCAAGGCAAAAGTACACAGTGATGAAAAAGAATCAACACAGGGCACACTCTCTCCATTCATATCTTTAAGTATACAGCAGTTGAAAATGGATTGAAGAGGGTAAGTGATATTCTCACAGATTCACTATGATGTATGGGATAAAAGAGAACCATTAAATTGTGTATCTTATTTATGGGAAAACAGAAGTGGGCCCTATGGATTGTCAAACACTGTGTGAAATATAGCTGAGCTTTGTAATGCATTGCTGCTAATCACTCTCCTGATTGCAGGAGCCTCAACAGTAAGGGAGTTTGCTCAGTTGTGGCTCAGTGGGTTATTTGTTTTCATGGCATTTGGGGGACTCTTTCCATAATTAATGTTTAAATTATACTAACGGGTGGCTCACATGCTCTTCCGAGAAGGCCTTTGGTCATGTGACATAGAGCA
This sequence comes from Microtus ochrogaster, assembly GCF_000317375.1. Classification (NCBI taxonomy): domain Eukaryota; kingdom Metazoa; phylum Chordata; class Mammalia; order Rodentia; family Cricetidae; genus Microtus; species Microtus ochrogaster. The sequence continues at coordinate 23,241,330 of NW_004949096.1, read as the reverse complement.
CTGGCAGCATGCCAAACTTAGGATGGTTCACTTAATGTCAATAGCATGCAGAAGGATGTGTTGGTAAGCAAAGAAGTACAGGTGTGCCATTGTGCTCTTGTGGTCAAAGAGATGCAGCTCATGGCATACCTTCTGCTGGGTCTTCTGGGTAGGGCACAACTGACTCCCAGATGGAATAGAGATCCGGTATTCACAAAGGTATTGGACAGAACAGTAAATGCAGTTAGTAAGGTATACATATAGGGGAAGTAGTGTAACCCACCCCTTAAGAGCTTATTTGCCAAGTATTGTTACTAAGAATGGGTGCCTAATGCTAGTCTCTGAATTTCAATTGTCTATGGCCTGAAACATTTCAAGTCAGACATCAGAAGTATGTTGGGGAGATGTTAAACTTCAGAAAAAAATACATTAGAGCTTGCCTTACAATTAAGCAATATATTAAAAAATGCAGCCAGAAGAAAAGGGGTAAATAATATATGTTATAATCTCAATGTGGCATTCCTCATGGTAGTTGTTATTAGGATAAGATCCATGCTGATAGGAAGAAAGGGAAGATTTTAGTTACCACATCAAATTTCCTGAAAAATTAAACCTATATATCTATTTTAATGAGGAGAGTTCCAAGAGCTTTAATGAGGTTCTCCGAGTGTTTATTAACCACAAACGTATTTAAAAAATTTAAAACATAGTTGTATTGAAAAAATATATCTATATGACTTCATATGAACTATGCTTGAAATATTGCTTTGGACATAGGTAGACCCAGATGCAAGTTCTTATACATGGGCAAATTAAATGTCTTCTATGGAAAGTTACCAAAAAGATAACAACTTTATGTTTATGTTTAGATCATGTCTTATTATGCAATTATATGCCTAAAATATTATGAAATTTTAGTAAATGTCTATTCCAAGACAGAATTTAAGGGTTGCCCTGTTGACTACGATTTTAATTCTGCAGAACACTGAAGCACCTCGCATGGCATCTTGAGTGGTGGCTGAGACTGAGTTTTGTGCTAGGAACCATATTTTTAGAAGTGGCCAGATGAGATCTTATCAGTTTATAATCTAGTGTGCCTTTATAATCTAGTGTGCCTGCTCCAAATACTTTTTGGGCATATTCTTTGATAAGTGTTAACTATAGATACTTGTTCTTGATAAAGCATATGTCTCATTAATCATCATAATAGGCTTTAGAAATAAATTTTCTTTGGAAAAATGAGTTATATTCTTGTTATGTAGGATAGAGTGAATATTTTATAGATATATCCCACACTTTCCTAAATAGAAATCAAGAATCCAACAGACTCTTAATAACTTGTGGCTCTCCCTGTCTGTAGTGCAGATTCTCAACAGCATGACATTCTGCTTCAAGAATATTGATGCAGATTCATTCCTGTAGATTCCTGGGAGTTTCCCATGCATCAGGCTTCTACCTCACCCAAATGCTCCCCTTTTCTAGTCATCTCTTTCAGTATTTTCTCCCTCCATCCTTTCAACCTGATCCCTAAAGTTCCTATCCTCACCTGCCCCCAGTCCTCCCATGAGATTTCTTCTATTTCCCCTTCCCAAGGAGATCCATACATCCGCTATTGGGCCATTCTTGTTATCTAGCCTCTCTGGGTTTGTGAATTGTAGCATGGTTCTCTTTTATTTTACAGCTGATACCCACTTTTGAGTAAGAACAAACCATATGTTATCTTTCTGGGTCTGGGTTATCTCACTCAAGGTAATTCTTTTCTGGTTCCATCCATTTGCCTTCAAATTTCCTGGTGTCATTTTTTTTTAACAACTGATTAATATTACTTTATTTATGTTAATGAACCACATTTTTTTATCCATTATTTGGTTGAGGGGCACCTAGGTTGTCTCCAAGTTCCTGCTATTAAGAATAAAGCTGCTGTGAATATAGTTGAGCAAGCATCTTTGTGGTATGAGTGAATATTCTTTGGGTATATGCCCAAGCATGGTATCACTGACTCTTGAGGTAGATTTATTTCCAATTGTCTGAGAAACCACTATATTGATTTTCAAAGTAGAAGTACAAGTTTGCCCTTCTAGCATTAGAGGACGCATAGTCTGAACTGGTCGTGTCTTGTGATCAGATTGGTGACAACCCCAATCGTCATCAGAGGCTTCATCCAGTAATTGATCGAAATAGATTCAGAGACCCACAGCCAAACATTAGGCCTTCCTCAGGGGTTCCTACTAGAAAGAGGAAAGGAGTGTAAGAACCAGAGGGGTGTCAAGGACATCATGTGAAAACCCACAAAATCAACTAATCTGGCTTATAGGAACTCACCAAGATTGAATCAATAACCAGAGAGCCTGCGTGAGACTGAAAAAGGCCCTGTACATGTATGTGATAGTTATATAAATTGGTCTACATGTGGGATGCCTAACAATGGGAGAAGGGGCTCTCCTTAATGCTTTGACTGTCTCTTGAGAGCCTATTCCTTATACTGGATTACCTTGCTCAGTTTTAATAAAAGGAGAGGTGATACATAACTTGATATGACATACTTTTTTGATACCCATGGGAGACGTGCACCTTTCTGAACAGAAGCAGAGGATTAGGGGAGGTACAGAAGAGAGGAGGTAGGGAATGGGAGAAGGGAAGAGAAACTGTGGCTGGGATGGCAAATAAATAAAACAAATATATAAAAATAGAAAGCACACACCACAGGAAGAATACTGCTCCATTCTAGCAGGCACTCTTGAAAAGGAGAGAATTTTAGCTTATGGAACACACCAGTGCTATGCCTGATTGCCAACTAAATTTGTATAATACACACCACCATGTCTGTGATCTAAACTTTCTAAGCACTTGTTCTTCTTGGAGGGTATGAGCCTACATTTTTTACAGAGTATTTATTACCTAGTAAATAATTCATAATAAGTATGTTTTAGGCTAGTTTTCAATCAGAGAAAAGCCCTCAATCTTTTTTTTTGGATAAATATTTTTTATTGAAAAAATTTCTGCCTCCTCCCCGCCTCCCATTTCCCTCCCCCTCCCTCCACTCCTCTCCTCCTCCCCCTACTCCTCTCCCCCTCCCTCTCCAGTCCTAAGAGCAGTCAGGGTTCCTTGGCCTGTGGGAAGTCCAAGGTCCTCCCCTCTCCATCCAGGTCTAACAAGGTGAGCATCCAAACAGGCTAGGTTCCCACAAAGCCAGTACATGCAGTAGGATCAAAACCCAGTGCCATTGTCCTTAGCTTCTCATCAGTTCTCATTGTCCACAATTTTCAGAGAGTCTGGTTTTATCCCATGCTTTTTCAGTCCCAGTCCAGCTGGCCTTGGTGAGCTCCCAATAGATCAGACCCACTGTCAGTGGGTGGGTGCATCCCTCACGGGTCCTGACTTCCTTGCTCATTTTCTCCCTCCTTCTGCTCCTCATTTGGACCTTGGGAGCTCAGTCCAGTGCTCCAATGAGGGTTTCTGTCTCTATCTCAAAAGCATTTGTTCAACTATGTTCATAGTAGCATTATTTGTAAAAGCCCTCTGTCTTACCAAAGGAAAAGGAAGGTGAAACAGGTCAGTGGGCAGTGACAACCTGAAGCACACAGATAATGAGATCCAAAGACGTGCAAGGGTGAAAATGAGGACAGTGAAAGTTAAGGAAATACATGGTGTTAAACGGCAGGGAGCAATAGGCAAGTCACCAGTCTTCAAGAGAACTTTGATGATCTCAGGCAAACACATGCTGCAGATAGAGAATGGGGTACTTGTGCCAAGGTCATATCCATCTTTGCCCATGGATGGATAAAAGTGAGATGAGAAGGAAGAGAAGCTGAAGAGCAGTAGTTGTAAGTGAAATGCTCTGTGTGTCCTCCCTGTCTCACCCTGGTCACTCATTTTCTGTCTTCTTTCAAGCTTCCTAAACCCCTCATACCTCATAGGTACAAACACATAATTGCAACCGTTTGGCACAAATGAGGACATATTCTTAGCACAGTACTCTGTAGTATCATTTATAAATATTTATTCATGAGAATGGAAGTATGCATCTATACAAAAGTTCTATGTAAATATGTAAATATTTACAGCAGCTTCATTCATAACTGTATAAAGTATATGAGCTCAAACAGCCATGAATTTTGAATGTACCTATAATTTCTGAAACATATGGGATGCTACCAAGAGATTAAAGAACACATTCAATAATGTCTGATACTATATTATATACATATATATTTTTATATATACGTGTATATATATATTTTTATATATACACAAATATTTTATATGTGTACATATAAAATATCTGGTAAATTGGTTGCTTTATGGGCATCAGAAGTGGTAGAATTCTAGGAGTTTATGACATGACAGGACACAGAGGAAGGCATAACTGGAAGAGGCTTCAGGCATGAGTACCATTCTCCCCAGAATTGCAAGCTGATAATACATCACTAATTTCTTTCCATTTTTGAAAGGAGCACACGTTTCTCCTTACAAACCCACTGATGCAAAGGTCTTCTAAAATAGAAACTGCCATTTCAAATTTTTGCATACGAATGGAATTTCTTTTGTGAACTCTAGCTTGCTGCTCATAAAACCAAGAAAACGCAAAAAAGAAAGAGGCTCTTTGGGGGATTTGTAATGGAACTCTCAAACTTGCATGAATCTTTGTATAATCTAGAAGTCTGTTGGGAGAAATACTATACTTGAGACCAATAGCATAGTCCCATGGCATTTGGAAGCTGAAGTTTGTAAGTAAGGCAGTAATAAGTAGAAGGCTTTCCTGCTTAGCATTTAGTCACAGGATAGCTGCTTGGCAGGAATTTCAAAGAAAGACAATTGTTGACAGAGGTTTCTGTCATGCCCAGTCCCACAGCCATTCAGCCCCAAAGAAACACACAGGAATCTACATTAATTATAAACTGGTTGGCCTATTAGCTCAGGCTTCTTATGACTCTTATAATTTATATTAGCCTATAATTCTTGTCTGTGTTAGCCATGTGAGGCAGTCACATCTCTTGCTTCCTTTCTCTTCCCCTAATTCTCTTGTTCTCATTGTCCAACCTCTACTTCCTGCCTGGTTTCCCCACCTATACTTCCTGCCTGGATACTGGCCAATCAGCATTTTATTAAAATAATACAAGTGACAGAATAAAAGACTACTGTCCCACAGCACTCCCCCCTTTTTTAAAACAAAAACTCTAAATTTAACATCTTTGTCCAGACCATATCCATAACATATTGTAACCAACACTCTAAACAATATAAATATCCGTACTCCATTTTTTGGGAATGTGGTGTAGTTTTCCAGGCTACTTCTTACGGATTGGGGTGCTGATCATCTTATGGGAACCTAAAGAACATTTAGAATTACGATCAAGTCCTGACTGGAGTATTCTGTGAGGTTTGATCATCTCAGCCAGCAGTCTTTAAACTGTTCTGGATTTAGAACTCAGACATCTGGGCCTATTGGAGATTTCTCAGAGGTGTCTTCCTTGATCAAACCTGATTTTTCTTAACTGGGAATGAATCCACAGCCTCTCATTTCCTGTGGAAACAAAAGTAAAACCTCTTCTCCAAAGTAACATCTTTTGACTTCAATTTTGAAGTCAAGTCATTTTCAAAATACCTATCTTGGATTAATCCAGCAGCATTTATAGTCAAATGTCTTTTAACAGCTGTTGATATATATATATATATATATATATATATATATATATATATATAGAGAGAGAGAGAGAGAGAGAGAGAGCGCCTTTGTTTACCTCTAAAAAAAATTGAAGACTCTCTGATTTGGTGTATCTACTGAAACTTATATATTACCCACATTAGGTAGATTTTCCAAAGAAAAAGAAGAGAGTTGATGTGATGACTAAAACCAGTTATCAAGTGACAGATTCTAGAATCACCTAGGAGATCTGCTTCCAAACATACCCCATGAGAGTTATTTAGATTATGTGAGTCTCTGGCCACGCTTCTGAGGTATCACCATAATTAGGTCACTGGGGTGAGAAGACCCACTCTCAAATTGGGCAACACCATTTCTTAAGCTGGTCCCTGAACTGCATAAAGAGCAGAAATCTAGAAGAACACCAACATCATCGTGTTCTGCTTTCTGACTGTGAGTGTAATCTTACCAGCTTGTTTTTGAGATGGTTAGCTTTTAGGCCTATCCATCATACTCCTAACCAGTGGAGAAAGATGCTGTCTGTATCTATATTCCACTTCCTAGTGTATAAGACTTTTAGAGTCTTCTGACATTTTTCATTCCTTCAATTCTTACTTAGTGACATTTGTACCAAGGAAAGCTCTAGATCCCAGAAATGCACCAGTAATCATAAGCTTGTACTTTGTAAAAGATGACAACATACAAATAAATCATATATATAATTTGATATAGGGTGACCAACATAATGAAAATTATTCAATGAACATTTAGTACCTGCATGAATGGGGGAGCTGCTAAGGTTCAGAATTAGCCAGGTGCTCCTGGGTGAGCTTGAGAAGGGGCCTTTTGAACTAAGATGAGAAGTACATCAAGCAGGAAATAGAAAACTTAAATCCCCAGGCTAAGGGTAAATGTCGAGTGCCTTAAGTACCAATGAGACAGTGTCACCAAATTGGACAAAGGAGCAAGAGGATGGTGGAGGATGAAGTCTCAAGAGTGGAGCAGTGTGTATAGGTATTTGTAATTTTTTCTGAACTTTAAAAAATTCAGACTTTACCACAAAGATCCTCAAAACTGATATTTGAGATTCAATTTCCATATTTCAATTACCAGACTGTTTAGTCTATATAGTAGGCTTCTTGACCTCAGATATCATGCAACCAAAAATAGCAACTGAGGATAATCAGACAACCCTGAAGTTTGCACAATACATTGCAATTATATATTTAGTTCATAATTATGAACTGTATTCATTGATTTATTATTTTGCATGATAAAAACAATACAAAAGATATCATATTACCCACGTAATGCCCATAATAGAAGTTAGCAATCTGTCATTTATCTCAGATATTTCTTTTACTTAAAAAAATTAGATGCTGAAGAACACAGTATGACAGCCCCATTCCTTTCCTTTCCTCTGCTCCTGAGGTAATTGTTCTTCTCAAGTTGGTGTGTACCATAGCCATATATATTTTGAATTTTTTTTCTGCAAATACTCATATCTAAAACTAATTCTTCATATTTCAACGTGTTTTTAAAATTTCATCAAGCTGTGTTTCATATGTATTGTGATTATTATTTTCCTCTCAAAGTTTCTTGAAGTATAACTACATTTGTTTGTGTGCATAAAATAGTAGTAATTTATTCACTGGTGGATAATATTCAGTTCATTTACTTATTCCTTATCTTTCACTCTGAGAATTTTGTGGCTCTTTCTGTAGAATATTATGAAAGACTTTTGTTGATGCATATAGACAGAAATATAAGCCAACCACAATTAAATGTTTTTTTATAAGAGTTTCCATGGTTATGGTGTCTCTTCACAGCAATAAAACTCTAACTAAGTTAGGTCATGAGGAAACATAATTGTTGGAGATGTTATGGCTGATATATGAACTAATTTCATATGTAAAGGCTATTGATTTCCCATGACAGAGAGGCACTCGAAATCTACCTTTATGGATGCAGCAATGTTCTAAACTGGTTTTCAGACAATTGCTCATGTACTTTAAATGTACTTCTCTGATTTCTTGTTTTAAAGCCTGAGTTTTCAAATTAATATCTTAATGGTCTTGGGATATAGGAGTTTTAGTAAGTTGAATGATGAGGAAACTATCTTAATGAATGGATTGAGTCATTCATGGGATGAGTGAATGACTTGGTTCTGAGAATGAGCTCTCTCTGCTATACGTGCCCTGCCTCACCACAAGATGTCCTACGCTATGGAAGAATGAGAAGGAGCTCAGCAAAAGTTAAGATGGAGCTGTACCTCTCATAGATTTTGCATCCTTGAGAAGAAAACCACCAGCCAAATGAATCACAATTGTTACAAATTATTTGGGTCTTGATATTTTTATGGTAACAGAAAATAAATTAAGAGTTGTGTCTATATCAAGGAAAAAATCTTGAAATTGTTACATATTGTAATTTTTCAAGATGCTTTTCTAAACTTGTCTCACTCTTGTTCTCAGACACCATGAAAGGAAAAAATAAGCTCCCCACTTCATAGCTCGAGCAGACTAAATGCTTTGGCTTAGATCCCTGTAATGCTGTAATGTAATATTTGGAAGTAAGTAGAGGTTATCTTGATGAAGGTTAATAAATATGGCATGTCATAGATAAGTACTGTGTGCTGTGGTTTCGAGTGGCAGTCTCTTGAATGCACCTACTGAGTCTGAGAAATCCTATATGTTCTTCTTGTTAAGTCATATAACACTGTAGTAAAGACCTATCTTCAGAAGACCTATCATTAAGCAGGAGCATATCGAGTTGCGTGCTAGAATCTTCTCTTTAAACATTTGCCTGGACTAGGAAGAGTCATGCTAACTTAGAAAACTAATAGGTTTATAGAGAAAGAAAGGGGGCGTGCATATTCATCAGAGGGTGCCAACTCATTGCCTGTTCTCTTAGCACTGTTTGTCAGACAATTTATCCGAATGATGCTGGCATCAGATCTGAAAACATCACTGATCTCCATGCACTGCTGGAGGGTACAGCACCAAAAAAGCAGAATTTGAAGAGGAAGAAGGATCTGAAACCTAATTCCATTTTAGATTTAATTTTCTTTTAGAAAAAATGGAGGGGTGTTAAAACTACTCAGGCTACAATGTAAGGCGACGTTACAAGTTATGCTGAGAAGTTCTTGCAGATCCAAAGAAGTCGCGAAGGAAATGCCCAGATCTGATTTTTGACTGGCACTTGAAATGGCCTAAAGGTGTCCTTGTAACTGCCTTGCCTCCGGAAGGCTCTGCAGGCAAAGCTGAGTGCACGTGCTCATCAAAAGACTCTTTGGGTTTAGCTGCTGTCACCTCTCAGGAATCCCATCTCCTGACAAGAATTTGATTTATTTTTGCCACTATCACCTTTTTGTCACTTGTGATGTCAGTGTGCACGAGGCGCTTCTGTAGAGAGGTGTGTTTCTTATTGATAGATTAAGAAACTTTGAAGACTGAACACAGAGAAGCAGCTCTGTATATTTTGCCTCTTCTAAGCAGAATCAGAAGACAGCGATTTTGAGACCTAGTCGCTTTGAAACATCCCCTTCAGCAAAAGTGTTTTCAGCTCTTATGGGAAAATAAATAGGTGAATTTTAAATCTATTTTTAGTAACACTTAAAACATTTAAATTAAGGAAAATAGCCTACATAAAGTGCACTGTGATACAAGATACAAACTTACTTCATATACACCCAGCAAATGGTGCCCAATTTTTAAGTCCCAACATAACTAGGTATATCTGATGTAGGAAAATATATACATACTTAATAAAAAAATTTAAATCCAGGCCTCAAATCTCAGAAAAATTCAGTTCTTGCCTACTGAATTTCTTATGCCAAATAACACATTGTATTGAAAATATAAAGTTCAAGATAGAAGAGTTTCTACAGAAATTAGATCGAAGGTTCTTACTCTGCTAATTAACTGATATAAAATACTTGGCTCTGCTCAACCTAGGAAGGCTGTTTCTATCTGATCCCACTGCCCTCTACTGACTAAGTATCACAGAATGAGAAAACTGTGTTCTGAGAGCATTTGTTTGTTTGTTCGATTGTTTTAAACAGTTTTTATAGTCTTACATACCAATCCAAGTTCCCACTCCCTTCCCCCCTCTCCCTCCCACTGCCCCCACCATTTGTCTGCAAATTTCAATTTTTTTTTTTTACCTCTAAGTAGTACTCCATGGTATAAATGTACCACATTTTCTTTATCCATTCTTTGGTTGAGGGGCCTCTAGGTTGTTTCCAAGTTCTGACTATTACAAATACTGGTGCAATGAACACAGTTGAGCAAATGCCCTTGTGATATGAGTGTACATCCTTTGGATATATGCCCAAGAGTGATATTGTTGGGTCTTGAGGTAGATTGATTTTCAATTTTCTAAGAAAATGCCATACTTACTTCCAAAGTGGCTGTATGAGTTTGCACTCACGGCAGCAATGGAGTAGTGTTCCCCTTTCTCCACATCCTCTCCAGCATAAGCAATCATCAGTGTTTTTGATCTTAGCCATTCTGACTGGTGTAAGATGGTATCTTGATTTGGATTTCCCTAATGACTAAGGATTTTGAGCAATTCTTTAAGTGTCTTTCAATTCTATATTTAGATCTGTACCTCATTCTTTAGTTGGATTATTTAGTATTTTGATGTCTAGTTTCTTAAGTTCTTTATATATTTTGGAGATCAGTCATTTGTCCAATGTGGAGTTGGTGAAGATCTTTTCCCATTCAATTGGCTGCCATTTTGTCTTATTGACTGTGTCTTTTACCTTACAGAAGCTTCTCCAATTTAAGAGGTCCCATTTGTTTATTGCTGTTTTCAGTGTCTACACCACTGGTGTTATATTTAAGAAGTGCTCACCTATGCCCATGTGTTCAAGGCTATTTCTCACTTTCTCTTCTATGAGGTGGCTGAATTTATGTTGAGGTCTTTGATCCATTTGGACTTGAGTTTTCTGCATGGGGATAGATATGGATCTGTTTGCATTCTTCTACATGTTGACATCCAACTATGACAATACTATTTGTTGAAGATGCTTTATTTCCTATTACATAATTTTAGCTTCTTAGCCAAAATTCACATGTGCATAGGTGTGTGGATTAATATCAGACCCTTCAATTAGCTTCCATTAGTCTACCTGTCTGTTTTTATGCCAATATTATGCTGTTTTCATGACTTTAGCTTTATAATAGAGCTTGATGTCAGGGATGTGGATGCCTCCAGAAGTTCCTTTATTGTACAGGACTGTTGAGAGCATTTTTAAGTCATAAATTATTCCTACTGATTAGGGATTCTGGAGACCTTATTGCTTTCCATGTATCACTTCTAAATAGGTTAGAAATTTTAGATAACCTTTATTTCCATTTCTGTTTCTTCTGGTGCAAAGAAGAGAGTAGATGATGTTGCCAAATATTTCGTCCAGTTTTAATGGTCTATAACTATGTCAGTTTACTCAGGACCTGTTCCTGAAGAGCATGCAATAACACACATGATAAATAGTATGTAACTAAATCTAGTTCTTTACTTTCAACACAATGCACTGAACTTACGTAGGGTTATGTAAGTCATCTCCATCAATAGCCTGTACACCAAATGTGATTGTGGGTGGAAGAACTGGACTCCTGTTCCCTATTGCACTACTGCAATCTTGCTGTCCAGACAGAAGAGTTATGGGAGGGAAATGCCAGGGTCCAAGATGCTTGGAAGAGAGCTACCACAGAAGACTATTGGATTGCAAAGTACTTGCAAGAAGTGTATATAAGAATATATCATTGCTGCAGACACTGGGGTTTCACTCAGAAGATCCCACTCACACCCATGTGAATAGATGAATGAATAGATGAAGGTTCCCTGTGTACATCATCCAAAGCAAATTGGAGGGAAAAAATGAAGCAAAAGGTGCTTAACAGTGCACACAGAAATCACTAACAAATGCTGGTTTAGTGAAGGAATTCAGTGAACTTTTCCAACATCTGTGTGTGGATGTTAAACAAAGATATAGGAGGGAACTCTTTTGAAAGAATTCTTCCTCCTGCACACCAGAGCACTGGATAGTACTCAGGAAGTGTTTGTTTAGCTCAGATGAATTGACTGATCACCTAGCAAGCTGGAACATATGAACGACTTTAAAACTGGAAGTATAGGAGTGGATATTGTTCTCATTGCTTACTTATAGCCTCTGCTTTTAAAACAGAACACTTTGAAAGCCTGTCTATATGTATAACTGCAACTCACATGTCCACTCAGCAAATAAGTGTTTGCTGAGTGCCTGCATTTCTCAAAGCACTCTGTAAAGTACAAAAGATACCAGACTAAATACACCCTCATAGACTGTACTTTCTGGAATGTAGGGACTAGGTAATGGTAAAGACAAAGGATTGGCAGATTCCAACATCACTTCAGTAAAGTTGTGATGAAATATTTTCAAGGGAAATTACAGAAAATGTTTATGGGGAATGAGTATGTGACTCAACCCAACTGGTGAAGAAAGGCTTTCAGGTTTAACCAAGTTCATGGCCCCTACTCTGATAATTGGGTAATTGGATTTGGCTAGGACTTTTAGGCTATGGTGCAATCTAGTGAATGTGTTTGAATCCTGCTATGGTGGTGTCCAAAGAAGGTAGATGTTTTACTTATATTTCTCGAGGTTTGATATGATGACATTAAGAACTAAGGTATACTAAGTAAGGTGGTTGTGTGAGAGGCACTATGATAATAACACTCATCATCACAGAGCTTCTTCTAAATAAGCTTTGGAATATTATGTGGACTCTTAACAACTTTTTGTCATGTCTCATTTCCTTTTCTAAACCAGCCTTTACTATCATATACCTTTTTAAAGACAAGGTCTCCTGAGTAAATTGGAAGCACGGGGACCTTAGGAGAGGGTTAAAAGGGAGGGGAGAGGCAGGTAGGGGAGCAGAGAAAAATGTCGAGCTCAACAAAAATTAAAAAAATAGATCACATACCTTGAAAAACTATTTTTCGATTTATTACATTGTTATTATGTATTACTTAGGCAATAGACAGTATCTATTTCTTCTTTAACTACCACACTAAAAGTTTAGGAAACTTGGGGATGACAGAGGAGGGAATCATAACACTGAGAAGATTGCTTTATGAAAGAAGAACAGGACACTGCACTTAGCTGGCTGTCTAGTGTAATTCTAACAGAAGTTTGAATATCCTCTACTGCTCTATCCTGTTCTAGTAAGAATGACTCTCAGTCATTGTGTCTACTAGGTTATGGAAGCTGTATTTTGAATTATTATGTCTTGCAATGCTGTGTCTATTCTACAACTGAGACCTCTAATACTTTTCCCCTAGTGGAACTTTGTAAAACAAATAGGCCATCCAATGCCAATCTGGTGGAGGACATATTTTCTTTCCTCTTTCTTTTTTGTTTTTTTTTTTCTTTTCTTAATTTTATGTATGTTAGTGTTCTGTTATGAGTTTCAGGTCCCCTGGAACTGGAGTTACAAACAGTGATCTGCAATTTAGGTGCTGGTAATTGAACCCTAGGTCCTCAGGAATGACCTTCTGAGCCATCTCTCTGGAGGGGTTCATATTTCCAGCCTAGTTTGTCTCTTCTCAAGTCACTTGGCTCAAGTTGACATAAAGCTGCCCAGCATAACAAGGAAAACCAAGAGGACTTTCTGCTTAGGAGTAGATGGTGTTATAGCGAGGAACTCTATTAAATCAGCAACAGAGATGGTAAACCACATATCCAGAATCCAGCTGATCAGCAGAAAGGCTCATACTCGCAGCCATATCAAATGTGCAGCACACCATGCTAGCTCTTGAACTTTATTACACTTACATCCCAAACTGAAGAATATTTGAAATGCTGAGCAACTTCATATATATATGAAGTTGCTCAGCATTTCAAATATATATATGATTATTGTTCCCTCAAACTCTAAAGTGACAGATACATTGAAACATGACCTGGTCAATGCAAACAACCTATTCATTTCCTTACAACTTATATGAAACTTTTGCTCAGTTAAAGAAAATGTCTTTCCAAATCATACCCACAGTTTTCTTCCTGCCTCCACGCATGTGAGAGGTCAACTATTCATATTCACAGTCACGTCTTTAGCTTTTGAGTCAGATTCCCAGCAAATTTAGTCTAGATGCACAAAATAATTGCTATTTTCAATCTGTCTCTTCTCACAGGGGCACAAAACCTTGAAGGGTTGCCATGTCTTCCTCTTGTGTAGCTGGGAAGTGTATAATGCATGACTGCTAATATATTAAATAAATGGGCAGTCTTGCTAACTGCCATCATCATCACTGTGAATAGAGTCTATGTCAGTTCAAAACTAAAATGTTCTCCCTGGCATTTATTTAATGCCCAGTCTCATGGAATCCAACCAGCTTGAAAAATGTGCCACATTCTTCCTTTTATATGTCTATGTGACTGAGAGAAACTGTGAGGTTATAGAAGAACATTCTGGAATTTTGATCCTGTCTATAAAATCAAGGCTTTACTGAGAGTAAAGGTCACGCAACCTGAAGAAAACATGAACTAAAGTGGATCTAAGTAAGTCTGAAATGATTTGTCGTCTCTATTTTCTTTGCTACCATTCTGTTTTACATCATTATTTTTAAATACAAAGGACTAGAAAGAATTGACTTCTACTTAATGAAATTTGATTCATTCAACCTTGTAATATTATGGAAAAATAGGATGTACTGTTAGTTGGAAGGTACATTTAAAATAATGTACTGAACACATTGAATAAATTATCAGAGTGATGAGTAATATTGCAATATCGACATCACCTTATGCTTGCACTGCATGTGGTAGTATCCAAAGCATTTACATCTGCATCTAGGGAAGCATTCTTCATCATCCTTTGGGTGATGAAGTTGGTCTTATTTTATAGACAGGATCCTCAGGTTGAGAAGGGTTAAATGACAGATAATAAGAGGGAAAGGAAAGTTGAGCCTCCACACTCTTTCTAATTGTCATTTTTACCTGAAATAGCAAATCAGGAAGTTGGTCCTCATTAGCTTTCTGCTACCTGATTTTCAGAAGTCTCTTTTTTTTCACCAAACTTGACCACCATTCAAATTTCCCAGAAACAACTCACATCAGTTCTCTTCCCTAAAGACTCCACTTGGAGGTCTTTCATCTGTAACTTAAGTTTGCGTTGTTATTTTATTACCTAGTGTATCTCACACCTCTCTCAAACCAGACCCCACTCTACTTGCTCAATTTCATGTCCTCACCAACATGACCTTGACTTTGTGATTTCACTAAAGTAAATGACATTATGATTTCCCATTCAGGACTGCTTTCTATACCTCATGTCTTTGCACGTAGTGATTCTTGTCCCTGGGATGTCTTTGTCCTTTGCCTAGGAAACCTCCCTCTACTTGTGACCTCAGGATCAATTCAAATGATATCTCTTTTTTTGTGTGTTTTTTTT
>NW_004949096.1:23179090-23219978 GCF_000317375.1 Microtus ochrogaster | reverse complement strand
GTGGGGCCGAAGTGGGGAGGGTTCTGCCCAAGAAGGCTGGGGGGCCAAGGAACCCCTGAGCTCCCCGTCCCAGGCTGGCGCCACGGGGCCAGAAACTCACCCCAAGGCTAGGTCTCCTGGCGCCGAGAGATCAGGCCTCTGTGCTGGATGGGCCGGTTGCAATCAAGGTGCCTACCCTGCTTGTTGCAGGCAGGCTATCCAAATGATATCTCTTGTAGGAAGCTTTTTCTCTCTTTCCCTAGGATTTATATACACTTTTTGACTAGTAATGGCATAATGTTCAAATCATACAAGTGAACTTTGTAAAGAAATGGAAATGCCTGGCTCGTTGATAAGATCTCCTGAGTAAATTGGGAGGGGGAAAGAGGTGAGGAGAGTATGAGGGAACAGAGTGGTTGAGTTGGGGGAGGGACAGAGAGGGAGAGAGAGAAAAGAGATACCTTGTTAAAGGGGCTGTGAGGTTAGGGGGAAATCTGGTACAAGGGAAACTTCCAGAAATCCACAAGAATGACTTCAGCTAAGACTCCAAGTAATAGTGGAGAGGGTGCCTGAACTGGTATCCTGTGATTAGATTGATGACCACTTTAACTGTCATCACTGACTATTCATGCAGTAACTGATAGAAGCAGATGCAGAGATCCACAGCTAAACACTGGGCCAAGCTCCCAGAGTCCAGTCGAAGAGAAGGAGAAGGGATTATAAGAGCAAAGGGGTCAAGATTATGATGAAGAAACCTACAGAGGCAGATGACCCAACCTAGTGTAAGCTCACTGACTCTGAACTGATAGCTGGGGAACCTGCATAGGACCAAACTAAGCTCTCTGAATATGGGTGACATTTCTGTGGCTTAGCGAGTCTGTGGGACCACTAGCAGTAGGACCAGAATTTATTCCTAGTGCTTGACCTGGAATTTTGTAACCCATTCCCTACAAAGGGATACCTTGCCCAGTCTAGATACAGGGAAGGGGGTCTTGGTCCTGGCTCAACTTGATATGCTAGACTTTGTTGACTCCTCACAGTAGGAGTGGATGGGGGGGTTGGGTAGGAAAAGTGGGAGAAAGGGATAGGGGGAGAATTGTGTTTGGTATGTAAAATGAAAAAATAAGCTTTTAAATAATTTTTTTAAAAAAGAAATGAAAACATTAAAAATAAAACGAAATGGGACACATCAAACTGATACATTCACCACTAATGCCTGTTATAATAATAATTATGGGAAAAGCAATGTACCAATTACTTCTTTGATCACATCAGTAGTAATGAAAAATATCTGAACTCATTATAAATCAAAACTCTTTACAGAATTCTATCTGTAAGTCTATGTCCTAAATAATTGAAAACAGGGATTATATATATATTTCTACAACAACAGTATTTGCAATGACTGAAAACTGTAAGCCAATCAAATGTTTATCAATGATTGAAAGGGTATGGATATGCACAGTTTGGCATATACCTATATCAGGATAATATTTGGCCTGAAGTAGAAGAATTTTCTGATAAATGTTGCGAGATAGAAGAAATGAGATTATGCTAACTGAAATAAACCTACCACTAAATACAAATAATGCACAGTTCCATTTGCTAAACCATCTAGAATAGTAAAAGCCATATAGAAAGAAGATGGAATGGCAATTTGTGAGGAGTGTTGGAGGGAGGAATCTTGGGCCTGGATAGTGTGCATGGACTTTCTGATTTAGGTGATGTAAACAGAGTGGAGGTTAGTTCCCTTGTGTGAAACACGCTGTTAACAGAGCTTGCTGTCTCAATTATTTTCTGTGTACTTAAGCATATTTAAATTTTAAAGTTAAAATACTATCTTGTGAAATTTTCATCTTAGTTATAGAAATAAATGAGCCATGGAAACCATGACCAGCTTCCCGGTCTAGGCATGTAAATGGTGAAGACAGAGATAGAGTAGAACAAGAGGTAACCGAGAAACATAAATTAAGTTTGCTCTTGTTTGCTACCTAACTAAAGAGCTAGACATAATGCTTATCATTCAGACACAATAAATCCCCATAACATGCTTTAATCACTACTTGAATGAGGTGAAAAGAAAAAAGTAATAAGGATTCCTTTTTAAACTCTTCCTCGGCAAAGTAACTAATTTCTGAAGCTTAAAATCAGGAGTTTTGACTGGCAGACAGTTTCTTTAAAAAGTCTCAGGGAAGAAATGAGTGACTTATTATGAAAGAAATATGTCTGCTTTGGAAGTATTATATAATTGTTGCTATTTATAACTCCTTATTTGAGTAAACTGAGACTAAGAAATTAGGCAATGTACCCAAAGAGAATATACAGTTAATGGCAAAGCAAAGTGTTTAAGCTCAGACCCCTTGCTCAAATACTCCTCATATAATTACTCAGTCATTCATGTCCTAACTTCTCAATTCCCTTAGGAAACCATTCTCAGTGTCTCAATTCTACATATCCTTTCAATGAAAGAATCCAAGACATCATCACAAGAAACTGTGGCTTCCAGTAATTTGATGTTTATAGATGACTTAATGAAATAAACAAGCAACACTTTGAGAGCATACCTTTATATGGTTTCAGTCAGTTTCACATAAAAAAAAATTACTGCTAGGCTAGTTAATTCTCTGGAGAAGCATCTCTTCAGTGCTCTGGCCCTAGCTCTGTGGCTGGCCTTCACGTACAGTGCTCTTTTGTGGGATAAATTTTGAGGTTTCTTTGGCAGGATGCTTAGTGTTTTCAAGCCTATTGGGCTGAAGACTGTCAACAACATGTCTTACTTTCAGTAGTGTTTATGTCTCCTTTTTTTTTTCAATCCAGGAATTGCAACAGATGCCTTAAATTACTTTCAAAAGAAAAATTAAAAATTTGGAAAAGAGGCTGGATATGTACTGCATGGCTGTTGTGGGTGTGTCCAAGAAAAGCTAAGTTTTCCACATTATATCATACGCATACATTTTTAATATGGAAAAAAGACACTTGGTGGTTTGGAAATTGTCTACAGAAAGTGAATGTGTTCATGGAGTCAAATAAAGAAGGGTGATTATTTAATCTTTTTTATGACAAACTGGAAAGTGCTTTTTCATTCTTTCATCTGTTTTAACATCAAAGAAAAACTATATAATTCAGTATGACATTGCTATCTTGCAAAACTATATTTAAGTGATTGATTGTAAGCATTTTCATTTTTTAAAAAAAAAGGAGAAACAGGGTTCACATTTTACCAAGTTTTAAACTGAGTGGACTCTCACTATTTGAACTTCAAAAGGTTAGAAACGTTTTCTGGATTCAGACCAGTCAAGATCTGGAAGACAAAGAGAATAGCTTATTAGAATATTAGTATGTCTCGAGACATCAGACAACTGGCAAAAATATTTCTAAATATAAATAAAATAGAAACACATGGGCTGCATTTTGCTCAGAATAGGAAAGGATTAGAATGAAAGGGAAAGTATTACTTTGGCAAGTTTTATTTGGTATTTTGTTGAATCTTAATCATTTTGCCAAAAAGTTTACTTTTGTGGCTGAGTGTGGAACAGTATATGGAAGTAGAAAAAAGTACATTGACTTCCATAGCTCTATGAGTTTTTAAGCTGAAAATGTTTTAAGGTTAAGGACAATTTAATGTTCTTCTCCAATAAGACTGACCCAGAAAATAACGAATACTTTTGTATTAGTTCCACATCTGAGAGCATCAAAATGTTTTCCATTTTGCCTTATAAGATGCAAAGACCTCATCTAAGCCTAAGAAGTAAACATACTTCAAGAAACATTCCTTTAACTAAACTGAAACTTCAACTCTTCTTTATGAACCAGTTGTAGCACATTGGTAAGTCCTGCTTAGAGTCAGCAAACAATAGGTAGGCTAGGGATCAGACATCTGTGATTGTGAAATATAGCATAGTCATTGTCTTAGGGTTTCTATTGCTGTGAAAAAACGCAATGACCAAAGCAACCCTTGTAACATGAGGGCTGACTTGTTGGGGTTTATGTCCTGCCTAGTTCCCACAGCTGGTAAGCCCCCAAAGAAAATCACACAGAGAGTCTACATTAGATATAAACTGATTGGCCCATTAGCTCAGACTTCGTATTAGCTCTTGTAGCTTATATTAACCCATTATCCTTATCTGTGTTAGCCACATGGCTCAGTACCTTTTCCAGCAGGTAGGTCATATCCTGCTTCTTCAGAGATCTGGGCAGGATTGGGAGGAATGGGCTTCCTCCTTCCCAGAATTCTCCTGTTCTTATCACCCTGCCTCTACTTCCTGTCTGGTTGACCCACCTATACTTCTTGCCTGACCAATCAGCGTTTATTTAAAACATGATTGACAGAATACAGACAATTCTCCCGCATCACTTCCCCCCCTTTTTTTTTTAAACAAAGGAAAATATCCATAGTCCATTTTTTGGGAATGTGGGCATAGTATTCCAAGCACTTCTGGCTGGTTGGGGGTGCTGATAATCTTATGGAGACCTAAAGAAAACTTAGAGTTATGATCAAGTTCTGTCTGGAGTATCCTGTGAGGCTTGATCATCTCAGGAAACTTCTTGAGTCTGTTCCGGATGTAGAACTCAGACATCTATACCATCTGTTCTTACCAAAGATTTCTCAGGTGATCTTCCTTGATCAAACTTGATTTTTCTTAATTCAGAATGAATTCACAGCCTTTCATTTCCTGTGGAAGCAAAAGCAAAATCTCTTCTCCAAAGTAATATACCTTTTGACTTCAATTTTGAAGTCAAGGCATTTTCAAAATACCTATCTTGGATTAATCCAGCAGCATTTATAAGCAAATACCCTTCAGCAGCTGTTGTTCCTTCCTCGGCATTCAAACAATTCAAAGAGAACATAATAACATATAGTATCAAGATTATCTGTGTATTTTCCATCTTTATGTGGCTTTACTTTAACCTCTATTTCTTTTATTTTTACTTTTTGGCTTTTTGAGACAGGTTTTCTATGTATCTTTGTCTGTACTGGAACTCCCTCTCTAGAACATGCTGTCTTTGAACTCACAGAGATCCACCTGCCTCTGCCTCCCAAGTGATGGGATTAAAGGTGTGTGCTACCACACCTTGAACTCACAAAGATCTGTCTTCCTCTGACTCCCAGGTATTGGGATTAAGGTTGTATACCACCACACCCAACTACTCTCTTTCTTTTGTTTTTATTTTAAGGACTTTAACTTTTTATTTTCTCTCCCAAGCCTGCATATATTTTTAAACACACAGTAAACCATTTAGAGGTTTTCTTAGTCTTTGAATCTGTCTTGACTATATATCTCTCTCTTTTTCTGACCACATGAGTCTTTAATTTACTAAGCAATATGGGTAGGATTAAAGCCATGGCTTAGATGGCTGGATCCAGCCCACTTCTTAGCTTTCTGAGATTTCAGGCTCATGGTGGAGTTACTGGCTACAGCTGTGTTTATTGCCACAACTCTATGGCATGTCAAGGTCCCTGCCAGCAAGCAAGCTGTGACAGTGTGTCCACAAACCACACTCAAGTGCTCTGTAGTTAGTAGACCGCCTGCCTGAAAGAGTCAGAGTTTGTCTTGGAAGGATGACCCAGAAAGCCAGCATTTTAAAATAGTGCAGCTTTCTTCCTTCTATCACTGAAAACTGAAAAGCATGCAGTCAGCTTTTCATCAATACTATTTAAGTGTTCAAGGCAGGACCTCTTAAAAGAACTGCAAGGTTTTACAGCTAAATCTGACTCAGGAAGCCTCTCTTAGATGAGATCTCTTGCTTGCTTCTAGCAAGCAGAGCAAACCTGAGAAATTGCTGCTACCAAGAAAACATGCTTTACTCTATTATCTCCTAAGATTTCTTGGGCTGTCTGTGGATGCAGTTATCCATGTTGGTGCCATTCTGTAACACAAGGTCCTGCTTGTTGGGGTTTCTGTCCTACCTGGTATTTGCAGCCATTTAGGCCAAAGAAAATCACACAGAGAGTCTGCATTAATGATAGACTGATAGGCCCATTAGCTCAGACTTTGTATTAACTCTTATAATGTATATTAACCAATTTTCCTTATCTATGTTAGCCACATGGCTTGGTACCTTTCTAAGCAGGGCAGGTCACATCTTGCTTCTTCTGTGATCTGGGTAGGAGTGGGAGGAATAGGCTTCCTCCTTCCCAGAATTCTCCTGTTCTCATCACCTAGCCTCTAATTCCTGTCTGGTTGACCTGCCTATATTTCCTGCATGGAAAATTAGCATTTATTTAAAACATGATTGATAGAATACAGACAATTCTCCAGCCCCAAACTCTTATAAGGGAAAACATTTAATGGGGATGGCTTACAGTTTTAAAAAGTTAGTCTATTATCATCATGGTGGAACATGGCAGCATGCAGGCAGACACAGGAATGGAAATGGAGCTGTGAATTCCATCTCTTGATCTGCAGGCAGCAGATGTCCCTTGGGCAGATGAGACCTGAAAGCCTGCCCCCACAGTGACACACCTCTTTAAACAAGGCTACACCCAATTTAAAACGTCACATCTCCTAATAGTGCTACTACCTATAGGTAATTTTTTCTTTCAAACCACCAGAATAATGCCAAGATTGCTTCAGATTCACTAATTCTTTATTACAGTGAACATTCTTTTCATAAATCATATATACAAACATGTCAGCAGAAAGTGTGAGTTTCAATAATACTGTCACCATGAAGGCACTGCTTCAGAATGAGATACTGCAGAATAGAAAATAAGTCTTCTCAGTGTTCATAATATTGCCATTAGTTGATTCTATTCATGTATATTGCTTCATTTTTATTACTAGAGTCCAAGAATGATAAAGGGAAATACTAATATCCCATTGGAATTCTCAGATCAAATGCTCTAGAGACATTTCATTAAATCTCATTATTAAAATTTTAAGACAACAAAGAAAATAACAAAACCAAGGACAAACTTGAAAGACTCAATAGCAACTCAAATAATTTAATTATAATTTGGGAAGACACAATGTCTGCAAGAGGGTGTCTCATCTACAGAAGAGGTGACTAGGTTCTTCCTCACAAGAACCCAGGAAGAATTTACAAACCTGGATGGAAAGAAATAGAAATATTGAAAAGAATCCTTCCTCTCCCTCAACTATTTCCCTACCTTATTTTAGAAATAACAAAAACAAATAAACAAAGCAGTATTTGTAAATAATGCAAATGTAAATAAGGCAAAAGGAGACCACTGGGCTTAAAATTTTATGATTCTAATACTTCTCACAATGCATTTACACAGCACTTTATGTGAGTTCTTTCATTTTGTGTGTAAAAGCCTACACTTGACTACCCCAAGAGGCAACATACTATAGACATTTGTGGTGGTTTGAATGAGAAATGTCCCTCATACTTTCATGTATTTGACATTTGATCATCTGTTGGTTGTAGGTGGAAGTTTCTGACCTGCCCAGTTCCATATCTGTTCTGTTCCAAAGAAACACACAAAGGCTTATATTAATTCTAAACTGTTTGACCTATTAGCTCAGGTTTATTATTAACTAGCTCTTACAACTTAAATTAACCTGTAATTCTTGTCTATGTTAAGCCACATGACTTGGTACTTTTTCTCAGACCAGCATTCTCATCATGCTTCCTCTGTGTCTAGCTAGTGACAGCATCTGCCTTTACTCTTCCCAGAATTCTCTTAGTCTGTTAGCCCTGTCTATAATTGGCAACTCCTTTAGGGAAGGTTCTAAACTCTTTACGAGGTGAAGTTTTGTTGGAGGAAGGATACTACTGTGGCAAGCTTTCAGAGTGTTGAGATTCGCCTTGTGTCCCATTCTTTATATTTCCTGTGTGAGGATGAAAATGTAACTAGCAAGCTTTCTGATCCTATTGCCCTAATTTCCCCAAATGCTGCTTTATCTCCACTGCTATCATGCTCTCTGTCCCTCTGGATCCATAAGACAAAATACACCTTTCCCCCCTAGATTGCTTTTAGTTAGCAATTTTTATTGGCAACAGAAAGGTAACTTAATATAGTAATTGGTATGATAGTGAGATGTTGCTGTGTTCAACCTAACCAGGTGGCTTTTATTCTTTTGGACTAGTTTGTGGGAGAGTTTGGAACTTTGAACAGGATAGAGGCATTTAATGTCGTAAACAGTTTAGTGCCCCCACCCAGTATACACTGGGAAGGGAAGAGTGCTGAGAAATGCAGACAGAGAAACTCGTGAGGTTTCAGAGAAAACCAGAACTCTATCAAAAGCAGAAATGAGGCAAATCATAAGTTATTTTGGCTGCATTCTGCCCATATCCTGAGAACTTTCATACAACTGAATTAAAAACTAATGGGCTAAATTTGAGTAGGATGTGTTGGCATAAATCTTTAATACTAACACTAATGAAGCAAAGACAGGTGGGTATTTATGTGATAAACTGGTCATAAAAAAGTTCCAAGACAAGCAGGGCATAACAAGACCCTTTCTCAAAAACAAACAAAAAATAAGAAGTTCTGAACTAATTTTTGAAACATAATACTTCAAGACAGGATAACATCGAGTCTCTGGAACTGATGCTAATAGTTAACTTACAAAGGCGTAAAGTGAAAAAAATCAGTAAGTGAGGCAGAAGGAAATATTTAAAACTATGTAGTTTAGAAAGGGGAAAAAATCTCTCAGTAACTAATGCTGTAGACAAGCCCTCTGTTGTGGGGGGGGGAGCTGCAATGTTGAAGAGATTAGTCCCATTAAAGAAAAACCTTCCATCTTCTCCCATCACCATAAGAAACATCTCTCTGAGCACGCTTACTGTGACTGATTGGCCAGCTTATGAGAACAGAGTCAAAGAAGTTCTCTCCTCATAGGGAGTTTCTCTCCAGCCTCAGATATGGAAGCTGCTTCAACAGTGCCACAATTGGTCAGGGTCCACTGAAAGCTAATATACAACTTGGCAGTGTTGTCTGTGGGTTACTGGTTTTGTAGGGATAAACTATGTGAGATTTAGGGATCATAAATTCTTCCGGTACAGTTTCATAGAGCTGCGGGACCAGGCAATGTATGGCAGGGTCAGGGTTCCTGAGAAACCAAAGACTGAAATTGTGAAGGTAAAGTCTGGGTTATGGTTGGGAACCTAAGATGCTGGAGATGTCAGAGCTATGAGACATATACCAATGAGAGCTGGAAAGGGGGGTGGAACTAGCCCGAGAGAGATTTATTTTGAGTACAGCAAAATAGGAGGTGTGGCAGCATCCAAGACCTTTGAAACTGAAGCCAGAATTACCAGATACGGAGCTGATGGTCTAGTGTTTGTCCTGCTAACTTTCAGCCTTGCTTCGGTACAATTTCCCCTTACTCTACCCCCATTCCTCCCTTTTGGAATGGAAATGTATATTCTGTATCATTGTACGCTGGAAGAATGAAATTCAAATTTTGAGTTTATTTGGGTCACAGACAAGAGATTTTTTTATGTTTGATAAGAGACCTTTGAACTTTTATACACTATCGAGATTGTTAAAGATTATGGGCAATTTGAAGTTGCAATAAAGTGTTTTGTGTCATGAGATGGCCTTGGTCCTCTGGAGGTCAAGAGTAGAATGTGGTGGTTTGAAAGAGAAATGCGCTCTGTAGGGTCACATGTTTGAATACTCGATCCCAAGTGTGTGCTACTATTTGTGAAGATTACTGAATCTTGAGGAAGTAGAGCCTTGCTGGAGAAGGTACGTCACTGGGGACCCACTACCAAAGTTCAGGGTTTTCTAGTCACTCTGTCTTTGTTATCTTTGTGTGGATTAAAATATGATCGGTAAGTGTCCAGATCTTTTCACACCAGCCTTCCTACTTTACCTGATTATTGCCATGCCTCTCCCACCAGGATGGAATCTATCTTTCTGGAACTGTAATCCAAAATAAACTTTTTCTTCCCCAAGTTGCTTGATGTTCTGTGATTTTATCATTGCAACAGAAAAGAAAATGATAGGCCACACCTACATCTGTATCCAGCTTGTTGTTCATGCATCTGGTTCAGCTTATCTGAACAAGACTAAGAATTATTATACTTAAGAAGAAAACCAGTGTTTGCATGGATGCACGACCAAGCTAGCCTCTGTGGGTGGAGAATTAAGCACCTATGCTAAGCACAGGAATAAGAATGCTAATTTTTGCTAAAGTTTTATTTGAGGGTTAACATTAACATTTTTCCTTTACGATACACCTATTAGTAATATTTCTAAAGCTTTTGGATATAAATTGTCATTATGGAAATTGGAGGAGCGTTGCATGACGGAATAACTGCACAGTTAAGAAAACAGACAAAGCAAATGCTAAATCTCTTATTTATAGACTAATGGTAGCTGTGGATTAGTCTTGTGCAATTAAACATTCCAAGAACCTTGGTTTGAGGGAGAGGATTCGGAGTTCTTTATTAACTAAAAACAAAGAGAAAAGGTACTTAGGGGTGTAAATTGTAAATGACTATCAAATTAGAGCTATCGATTTCTTTGTGTTTATATTATATTTAATTATTCAAACAGTATAATGAGGTAGTCTACCTTAAATGCTCAGATAGCAAGATAGAGTAAAAGACACTAAATATCTATCCAAACGAATTTAGCAACTAAGGAGTCCATAAACTGAATCCAGGTCTCCAAACACAAAACCATATTAGCTGCTTCCTGAGACCCTGACTATCATTTTCCTGTGTTCCACATGCAGATACAAAGCTCAGAGTATGTCTGGTAAAATATCACACAGTGTATAAACTACTATGCTTTGACTTTTGGATCCTATCTAGACAAGATTTCATAACATTTCAAATCAACAATATCTTGAAGGATTTATGTTTTGGTTCTGCTATTAATAATTACTATCAGCCCTATTGTGTCTTCTTCCTTCATGATTGCCAAAAGTTGTATGTAGAGACAAAAAAGTTTAATATGAACATGTTCAAATTTTATCACTAAGCTTAATCCAGATAAGAAAAACACCCCTTTGTTTTCAAAAGAAAATAATGTATTTTATTTTAGTAGGTAGTTCCCCTAGCATCTCTTTTCTTTCCTTTAAGTGACCGCATTCTGACCTGCAGAGGCCTTTAAAAGTTCATTTATGGCCAGACAGAATGGTGCAAACACAGATGTTTCAAGAAGCTTCTAAAATTATCACATGCCCCCACAGAATTTAAATAAAGGATTTGGAATGTGCTCCAACCTGTCTACCATCTTCCTTGAGAGAGAGGAAGAGTAGTATCCACACAAGGGATGCTGCTGACTGGAAGTGGATATTGTGACATTCCAGAGTCTTATTTTGAGAAACTCCAGAAGTCCAGGAAGTGGTTGCTATTTACAAAAGCGCAGGTCGCTCACTCCTATTGTTTATACTCATCCTTATTCCAAACTACAGTAGTGAGGTGGATAACCTATGCTAAGCTGCTCTGCAGTCGTTGTGCACAGGAGGGCTGCTGTTCATAGTTCCTGTCAAGCTCTCTGGTTTGTGCTGCCCACTGTGGACAACAGGTCTGATTCGCCAATGTCCAGGGGTACTCAGCACTTACACAGAGCACAAAATACATGGTTGTGTGTGGATTGTGTCAAATTTCTTTGGAAAAGAGAGAGACCGTTTTTTTTTTTTTTGGTCCTCTTTGATGTGCAATTAATTCAGTAATCACATATTAGCTTGGAATTTTATGTATCATCTCGTTAAATAGTAAATAGTTTCTCAAGAATGGTCTTCTTTGATAGTGGACTTAAGTATAAGGAAAACTTAAAGAAACTCACTGAATGGCCTTGTAGATTTTCAAATCAATATAACTATACATTGGTGTAGATGCATGTTTAGTTCCAAGACCTTGTGTGAATAACCCCCAAATCCATGAATGTGTAAGCCTCTTGTACAAAATGCTGCTCCTTATCACCTACATAATTTTTATGAATTTAATGAATTTTCATATTTGGTAGCAAGCTAGAAGCAAGTTAAAAAATTTAAAGTTAAAATAATGAAATGTTTGTACATTAAAGAAGGTAATAGGAAAATATCTGTTTCAAACTTTTTCTATGAATCGAGAGCTAAAGGACTAATCTAACAGAAAATATTAGTCTCTAATACCAATTCTTGATTCCCAGAAAAGCCAATTCAATGTGTGCTATTTTAAATTATGAGCAATTTATCACTGTTACTATCCCACAATAAGAAAATAGTTTCTTCACTATTAAGAATCCCTTTTGCAAATGAGTCAAGGCTGACTTTCTATCTTGTCAATATAGAAAAAAGGTCCAGTTACCATATCCAGTTATTAGTTCTAATAAAATACACAACCAGGAAGGGAATTGTAGCCTAGGCTGCTTTCCTGTAACCACGGCTTCTTATTCTTTTTAAGTATATTAAAGTCACCATATCTTTAGTTCCATGCCAACATGACTTTGTACTTGCCCTCAACTAATATCCTCCAAGTGCACATTGATATTCTTTCTCTCTGCCTTGATCCTTACATTGAACTCTCAGAGGATTTGATATATTCTACTTTCCAAATATGGTTTCTTTAATATTTTCCACTTCACATTCTGTTGTGATTGTGATTTGGGTATTCCCTCATCAGAAGTTTTTCTTCAATCCCCTTTGGATTTTTATTGGGTCATGCAACTGCTCTGTCCTTAGGATGTAGCAAAAAGCGATTTCATGCCAACCCTGTGCATGGCCCTTAAATGGGCCAGCAGATCCTGTGTCTGCCTTTTGGAATGTTTTCTTTTTAGACATTTTCTCTGGGAGCCTAGTCTCACGCTGTGAGATGCAAGAGCCATATGACAAAACCACATCTAGGAGCTCCTGTCTAGCTAAACTTCCAGCTGATAGATAGCATCGGCGGCCAACCAGGTACCCTGCTGAGGATTCCCTGCCTCCCTGACAGCTGTTTGCAAACACATGAAAGATTGCAAGTGACAGCCATGTAGATGAGTCCAGTCAGTACACAGACCTTAACAGACAGTAATTATTATTATTGTTACTATTACTTATTATTATCATTACCAGAAGTTTGGGGAGTGGTTTGTTAGGCAGTAGTGAGCAACAGAGAATTATTGATGGTAGAGGACTCAGCAATTATGACTGTCCACAGGCTTCTGTAACAGCATCTCAGGAGCGCTCTTACCTCTGCCACGCAGGCTTCTCACTAAGTCTCCTGAGTCCTGAATGTGCTGCTCACCTTGACAGGTCCCATGCTTCCCCTCTTCCTATTAGCAAAATCTGTCAGGTTTGAAACTGATGGCTGGGTATATGGAACTTTCAGTAGAAATTCTAGGAGGGTTGGACATTTCTTACCATAAGAAAACAACACTGTTTTTCCATGTGGACATCTCTTTTAGGCTGCACAGTTCGGCAGAGGTCATAAAGCCCAAGAGCAAGTTAGATCTAATGTTGACCTTTTCAGAGAGCACAGAGCTAAATTTAACATTCAACACGAGGACTGTTTTAGCCTGGAGGTATGGCAGATTTGCTCCCTCCTTCCTCTGAAATCCCTGCTATTTATACTTTCAACTTCAATAATCTTATGTAAAAATTAATTTGAAGACCTCTCTAAATTTTCTTACAAGACATAGGGTCTAAACTACCTCCTATAAGAAAACTACAAGCAAATAATATTAAAAAACCACCTTTTTGAGCACCATAATTATACAAGAATTTCTTTTTATTGTAAAGTGACCAAAACTTGCCTATATGACTTAATACTCTATGTAAAGTAATATCCCTAAAGTACATGTTTGCAGCATACACACACACACACACACACACACACCTTGATTCTTTCTGAGGACATGGTATTTCCCAGTTATTATCACAGTGATATTTTCTATTTCATATACTCTGTTGTGATGTTCATTACTTGAATATTTCTCTAAAATATGTCAAAACCATTTCATACTTCTCATTTAGTTCAGTGTTCCACCAAAAAGCAAGCTCATAGCTAAGGAAAATAAAAAGATCAAAGCATACCCAGAGTTTCTAAATGTTTGGTGCCAGTAATTGTGTATTTTAATATAAGAAGGATCAGGCTAGTAAATCACAGACATTGATACGTAGGGAAAGGCTAATTTAAATAAACATGTTACATAGGTATTGCCTGGTGACGATGTCTAAACCTTGAAGGCAGCATATAAAGGATTGGGAAACACTGACCGGCAATTTCTGAAAAGGATTCCCTTATCTGTCCAGTGATTGGTTGTTGGGTGCTTGTCCCTTCCAGATTAGTTGATTCTACTGTTTTCTCTTTGACTAAGCAACTTAATGCTTGTCACAATGGGATACATAGAATCAACCTTTTCCTACATCTCGGGGCATCAATGTTTAGTTCAAACTTTTGCATTATAATATTATAATAGCTGCTCACTATGGCCATCCCAGAAACAACCCATGAGTTAAATAGCCAGCTTGTGGTGTGTGTGTGTGTGTGTGTGTGTGTGTGTGTGTGTGTGTGTGTGTCTGCTGAGCAGAAAGCTCCCAGAGATAGGAAGCAGAAGCTTGGATTTCATGACTGTGCTCACCCTCTAGGAGAGAGGTATTGCTTTTCTTTCTCCACCCTTTATCTCCTCTGCTACAGCCTAACCTCACATTCTGTACACAACACCAGAGGGGATCTGGCTCATGGACTCTGTGCCTTTATCTACTCGCTGACGACTTCACCATGTTCATCTTACTTTAGAGTTGAAGACAGTGTATTAACACTGACTATAAAGTTAGAATTTGCAGCACCCACATAAGTAAATTTCCATTTGAATTCTATTTGAGGGAGATTCTGGAGAGATCTTAAAAAATAGCTTATCCTGTCCTTTCATCAATGGAGAAATGGCTTGTTCCCTCTTTTGAACTTCAAATACCGCTTAAGAACTCCTATCTCAGCATCAAATAAACCATCCCCTGTATTCCAGATCAAGACCCGTAGGCACATACCCTAGCCTTAGATGCTTCACAGGCTTCCTTATTTAAGACCTTTGAATTTACCACTTGCTCTGGAGATACAGCCCCATCAATTCCCATTTATTAGTAGGTGCTTAAAGGAGGCACTTTCTGACATGCAATAAAAAGCAAACCTAATGAGCAAATGGCAGTGAACTTGAGGGGCACTTTAGGGAAAGGTCTATCAGTATTCATAACTCTGACACACTATAAAAGACACTTTAGTGCAACAAAAATATGTCAGAAAAGATATTGAGTTAACTGAAGGGGGAAATTTCTGGTAAAACATGTAAGAGCACCCCTTTCAGCCCATGTGAACTGTTAATATATTTTCACCTTTGCTGACAACTCATTTACTAAGTGTCAGATAGATGGTGTTGAAGGCAGCCCCGATATTAACTCCAGAATGAGGTTCTATAACAATGAAAGGTGCATATCTATTCCTCCTTAGCATTCCTCTATAATTAATGCCTGGCCTTCCTTGCCTAGGCAGCTGATGCTTCTCAAAAATTAGAGAAATTGCCTTTAGAAATAGTTCTTAGCGTTTATACAAATGGCATGCTGTAGTTTCTTATTCTTGCTACAACTCATTTTTCAATTAATATAGACAAAGTTAAGGAGTACTTTTGGTTTCTTAAAGGAAGTTGATTTCTTTCTCACTGAGGCCACAAAAGTGATTTAACTCCACGGATGGATAGAGAGATGGACAACAACATGGAACTCTGAGGGTAGCGGAAGTCCTAGTATCAGAGATGGATAGAATGTGCTGGAGCTCTACAAAGAGGAATAAGGCCCTCGCTGATTTAATCTTGAACTTCAAAGTCATGTAAAAATTTCAAAATACGATGCCTTTTTGCTTTATACATTTTTATAATTCATTTATCATTTAATTATGCTATTATGAGTATTTTGTGTGTATGGGAGCAGCTGTGGAGGATAGGAAAGGCATTAGATTACATGAGTGTAGAATTATGGGCAGTGAGAGCTGACTCATGTGGCTTCTGGGACTCCAGTTAACGTCTTCAAGAAGAAAAGTTAAGCTTTCTTAAGCACTGAGCCACCTCTCCAACCGCCAAGGTATTTTCTTATCAAAAAATGAAATCCCAAATCCAAACAAATCTAAAGCAGGCTGAATCTTTGTGTCTCTTTGCATGGGGCAGAGACATAGATTTACACTTGCACTTGATTAATATAATGGTAAGCAAGGCCAAGATATATGAATTTTCCCTCAATCATATGGGTAGACATTTTATACAAAAGAATGTTTTTGTCTTTTATTCTATTTCCAATAATGAAATCCCAATTAACTTTCCTTTTACTCCTAACTTGAAGCATCTCTATTTTTATTGTTACTCTTATATTACTATTTATATATTACTTTATGTTATTCTATACATATATCAGTGCTGAACATTATGAAATTGAATAATATTGAACAATTCACAGTGTGGGATATAGTTTGGGAGTAACATGAACAAACAAAATAATAAACTCATCTTGTGAATATTTACAACTGTGGCATCAGACTCCACTACTGATAATTTTCTATAAGGCTCAAAGGTAGCAATGTAGGTTATGAAAGAGCAGTGCCTGTCTAAAAATATTATCTTCTCTCATCTGTCACTTAAAGGAAAATACTGTTAATGAGGAAACTTAACTTTCAGTTAGGACAGTTCATTCTTTTTCTCAGTGGTATAGATGCTGAGGCCAAGTTGGAGGCAGAGGTGGATGTTTGACTTTTATCTGTAAGCTGTGATAGAGAGTAAGTGGTTCTAGGAAGAGCATACAAAGCACTCCCAGTATTAGGAAAATATCAAGTCCTTGAAAGGGCCTCTGTTTTCCTTTGACTAAAGAATAGGGTGAAAAGGGAGAGAGTAGAAGCAGAGAGATGCAAATCTGCAATGTATTTTTGTCACTATTTTATAGGAAAAGATAATAATACCAGTCCATTTTTCTCCCTTAACTGATAGGAGATAGAACATTTCATTTGTATTAATGTATGAAACATCAGCAGGTGGCCATATATTGAAATATAAAATAATTAGATGAAGTTTTTGTATTTGAAAAATTTACCATATTTGTTTATAAATATATATTTACATGTAAATATATATATAAATATATAAATTTCTCTAGAGGACTTAGCAAAAGATGTAATAAAATATTCAAATTTTCTTGTACTTTGTTCTTTTGATGTCCAATTTCTTGAGTTCTTTGTATATTTTGGAGATCAGACCTCTATCTGATGTGGGGTTGGCTGCTGTTCTGTCTTGTTGACCATGTCCTTTGCTTTACAGATTCTTCTCAGTTTCAAGAAGTCCCATTTATTAATGGTTTCTCTCAGTGTCTATACCACTGGAGTTATATTTAGGAAGTGCTATCCTGTGTTAATATGTTCAAGTCTACTTTCTACTTTGTCTTTTATGAGGTTTAGTGTGGTTGTTTTTTTTGATGATTTATTGAATCCATTTGGACTTGAATTTTGTGCATGGAGGTAGATATGTATCTATTTTATTTGTTTACATGTTGATAACCAGTTATGCCAGCTCCATTTGCTGAATATGCTTTCTTTTTTCCATTTTATATTTTTTGCTTCTTTTTCAAAAATCAGGTGTTCATAGGTATGTGGGTTGATATCTTGTTCTTTGATTCAGTTTCATTCATCCTCCTATCTGTTTCTATGCCAATACCAGGCTGTTTTCAGTATTATAGTTCTGTAGTAGAATTTGAAGTCAGAGATTGTAGTGGATCAGAAATTACTTTATTGTACAGGATGATTTTGGTTATTCTGGGCTTTTTGCTTTTCCATACAATGTTGAGTATTTTTCTTTCAAGGTCTGTAGATAATTTTGCTGGGATTTTGATGAGCATTGTATTGAGTATGTAGATTGCTTTTGGTAAGACTGCCATTTTATTATGTTAATTCTACATACCCAAAAGCACGGGAGATCTTTCTATTTTCTAGTGTCTTCTTCAATTTCTTTATTTTAAGGTTTAAAGTTCTTCTCGTGCATGACTTTTACTTGTTTGGTTAGAGTTACTCAAGATATTTTATGTTATTTGTGGCTACTGTGAAAGGTAATGCTTCTCTGATTTCTTTCTCAGCCTGTTTATCATCTCTGTAAAGGAGAGCTACTGATTTTTTTTGTTGTTAATCTTGTATCCTGCTACAATACTGAAGCTTTTTATGAGTTTTAGACGTCCCTTGGTAGAATTTTTGTGGTCACTTTATGTAAACTATTATATCATCAGCAAACAGTGAGAGTTTAACTTCTTTTCTGGTTTATATCCGTTTGATCTCCTTTTGTTGACTTATTGCTCTAGTTAGAACATCAAGTACTATATTGAATAGATATGGAGAGAGTGGACAAACAACCTTGTCTTGTTCCTGATTTCAGTGGGATCACTTTGAGTTTCTCTCCATCTAGTTTGTTGTTGGCTTTTGATTTGCTGTATATTGCCTTTATTATGCTTAGGTATGTTTCTACCTTGCTCTCTCCAAGACACTTACCATGAAGGGATGTTATGTTTCATCAAAGGCTTTTTCAGCATCTAATGAAATGATTATTTTTTTCACTTTGTTTATATGGTGGATTACATTGAGAGATTTTTGTATGTTGAACTATCCCCACATCTCTGGGATGAATCTAACTTGATCATGTTGGATGATTTTTCTGTTGTGTTCTTGGATTCAGTTTGCCAGTATTTTATTGAGTATTTTTGCATCAATGTTCATGAGTGAGATTGATTTATAATTCTCTTTCTTAGTAATGTCTTTGTGTGGTTTGTGTATCATGGTAATTGTAGCTTCATACAAATAATTTGACAGTCTTCCTTCTGTTTCTATTGTGTGGAGTAATTCAAGGAGTATTGTATTGGTACTGAGTACTGGTATTAGTTCTTCTTTGAATATCTTGTAGAATTCTGTGTTGAAACCATTTGGCCCAGGGCTCCTTTTGGTTAGGAGACTTTTGATGACTGTTTCTATTTCTTTAGTAGTTATAGGTCTGTTTAATTTGCTTGTCTGGTCTTGATTTAATTTTGGTAAGTGATATTTATCCAGAAAATTGTCCATTTTCTTTAAGTTTCCCAATTTTGTGGAGTTTTTAAAAGATGATCTAATGATTCTCTGTATTTCTTCCCTGTCTGTTGTTATGTCCCCCTTTTCATTTTTGATTTTGTTATTTTAGATATTCTCTCTTTGACTTTTGGTTAGTTTGGATAAAGGTTTGTCTATTTTGTTGATTTTCTCAAAGAACCAATTCTTTGTCTAATTGAATCTTTGTATTGATTTATTTTTCTATTTTGTTTATTTCAGCTCTCAATTTGATTATTTCCTGCCATGTAGTCTGCCTTAGTGAGTTTACTTCTTTTTGTTTTAGCATTTTCAGAGGTTCTGTTAACTCACTAGTGTGGGATTTTTCCAGCTTGTTGATGTAGACATTTAGTGCTATGAACTTTCCTCTTAACACTGCTTTCATTGTGTCCCATAGAAATAACGGAACTAAGAGATGTTATGAACCAGACGTACTTAACAGATATCTGTAGAACATTCCATCCAAACCTAAAAGATTATATTGTCTTCTCAGTGCCTCATGGAACCTTTTCAAAAATTGACCACATGGTAGGTAAGAAAGCAATCCTTGACAGATTAAAAAAACAATGGGAAAAACCCCACATATCTTATTGGATCACCATGGCTTAAAATAGAATTCAACAGCAACACTAATTTCATAAAGCCCACAAACACATGGAAATTAAATAATGCTC
Source organism: Microtus ochrogaster (assembly GCF_000317375.1). Lineage (NCBI taxonomy): Eukaryota > Metazoa > Chordata > Mammalia > Rodentia > Cricetidae > Microtus > Microtus ochrogaster. The sequence goes on along the minus strand of NW_004949096.1, from coordinate 23,200,347 downwards.
ATCTGAATCATCAATGGGTCAAGTAAGAAATAAATGATGAGATTAAAGACTTCCTAAAATTCAATGAAAATGACCACACAACATACCCAAATTTATGTATACATACTTTTACTTGTTGTCAAAGTTCCTGCCATGATTTCTCAATATTTATAGGTATACCTGATGACCTGGGTTATTCTCAGCTTTGGTAAAAGAAGCTTCTTGCTGTGGTCAGTAGTTAAGGAACACATTCATAAGTGGTCAAAGTACTGAGAATAAGAATAAGAGTTTGAGTGCTCAGCCCTAAATAGGACATTTATTCAAAGCCTTCCCCTATCCCCAAGGTGAAGAATACAGTGGAAGATGAGGTAGAAAGAATATCAGAGCTGGAGGATGGGGACTAATACTACTGTGTGGGCTTGACATGATCAGTGTGCTCATGAACACAGACAGCTCTGTTTATCTATGTAAGTTCTACATAAGATGAAGCAAGACAAAATTCTAGCATCGGTAAGGTAGATGGTCTCTAGGCCCCATTTCTAGCTCAAGAGGTTATGGCAGCTGCATTTGATGGGGTTTAAAGGATCAATATTTTATGAGGATATGGCCACTGATAGGAGTCCCGTGCTTAGGGAATGGTCCCCACGTATAGGAAGCACTATCTGGATTTAAAGGACTGTTTCCAAAGGAACGGTGAGTTTGGGAAGTCAGTCTGTTGAGGGGGCTATGTGGGCTCAGCAGGAGAAAAAGGAGACTAATTTGATTATATTATATTGTATATAGACATGAAATTCTCAAAAATACTGAAAAGAATGAAATATATTAGTCCTTTAAACTTATTTACTTTAGGTTAAAAGTATAGGAAAACCCACATGAATTGTTTTCACCAGGAAATGGATCTGCTTCTAGACAAGAATGTTTGACTGAGTCTGGGAACAGTGAGCCAGTAGGTTTCTCCAGTGAAAGATAAAGCAAATGTATAATAATATAGTTTAAATATCTAACAAAGTAAATGCCAGCATGATGACAGCAGCACTTGTATTATGGTCATCTACAGAGACAGCAAATGTCTCTCTGATAACATTGTTATACATTCAAAGTTTCGTGATAAGAAATAAATTGTATGTCCTTTCTCACACAGAGAAACAATTGGCTCTGTTGGGTTTGTAGTTCTGTTTTGGTTTTCCCTAGACTAATTGTGATGCGGAACTGAGCCCATCTCAGCTTCTCCCCACACATGCAGGAACTCATTCACAAGGCATTGCCATGAGGTAGAATAGAGGCAATGTGAGTTTTATTTCCTAGTTTTTCTTTTTGCTTCAAACATAATTTGTTTACCAAATCATAAAGACCAGAAATACCCCCCAAAAACAAAAATATAAAAATAAGGAAAACCAAAGAAAGAAGGAAAACTTTGGTGTGTTTTGGCTGAAAGCCTGTGCTGTGTTAGATCATGTTGCCCAGCCTCACAGTGCTGGCATAAATTGAAAATAAAACAAACAAAAGAACTATCAGGAATAATCACCAGAACAGCCCTCCCTCCCACTTCTCTTCAACTCCCATCCACAGAAGCCGCAAAGCTTTACTGAGCAGCCCTTAAATCTTTATTGTATTTGGCCTCTGGCGTTTGCTCATCACTTAAGGTCTACAAGTATCTGATATGGTCAGAAATAACTTTTAAAAACTATTGCACCGCTGAGCCAATGAGTACTTCAAATGCCTTCAAAATTGTAAACTTGTTATATGCAAGGCAGAGTAAACACTTCAGTTCTGGAATAAATGGACGGCTTCCTTATGTCATCTCATACTCTTATTTTATGAAGGCCAGAAATATAAAACTGAAGAGAACATCTATAAAGGCCCTGAAGGTGCAGAAGAATTTTCTCCCCTTCGTAGCCACAGAGATAAATAGTTAAGTTTGGACCTCATAGCAGGAAGCTGTTCTCAGAACCTCAGTTGCCCCCTTAGAGAGTATTTGCTTCAAGCCTGGGTAGAGAATGGCCTGCTGTGTGTTTTGAACTGAGAGTCAGAAAGCTGTGTTTTTCAACCTAATTACATGTGTGGGGTTCCAGACAATCAAGACAGTTCATTGACTTTAGCTTCTCTCTTTCCTCCTGGCAACAGTACAAAGATTACTTATGACTTTTGTTTTCTTATTATTGATGTTTTTGGCTATAGTTCTGTCTTTTGATCAGTATCCAAGCTGTATAAATTTTACTTTAAGAGTGTGGTTGCAATAACTTGGAGTATATGAGATTTTCTGCAGTAGAATTTTTACTCAAATAATTTGTAGAGCTCAAGCATTATACATTTTCTTGGTGGTGGGTCATAATAGGGTTTAGAAGTTGTGGTCAATTCCAATAAGAAAGAAGTGAATATGGTGTACAATACCTTACTGTATTAAAGGTGACAATTTTTACCAATTTTTTCAAATTAGTTTTTAGTTATTTGTATTTAGTTATATTTTTGTAATGTTAAAATTAGATCTAGTGTTTCTCAAATGCCAGACAAATCCTCTATCACTGAACTACATTACCAGACCTTAAAATTTTGTGATAGAAGTTTTAACATGTATATTAATAAAATTTTCTATGTGTTCATATATAATTTCCTATGGAATACCGATGTATTCATGCACATATACATTTGTATGTGTACATATATGCTTATAAATGTGTATACTATACATATAGAGAATCAACAGGGAAAGCAGAATTTGGGCAGCTTCACATTGAGTATTTTGTCCTTAGCCCACAAGCTTTGGAGATTTTATGGTTCATGCTGCTTCCTGCCAGGGTCTGTCTCTGACATACAAGCACACCTCACTTCCCAGCTGCCATAAATTTACAGTGTGTCCAGGGAGGCATGGTTTCACAACACGGGGAGCTTACATGTAAGAACTGGCAGCCAACTGTGTTATTATCCAAACAAAATCATGGAATCCGTAAGTCTCCAGAGTTTAATGACAAGGCTGCAACACTCTACTTATGCTATCAGGTACCCACGTGTAGCTGGGACTGCACTAGGTCAGCTCAGTCCAGCCATCAAGCTGCTCATGTTATTCTGTTTGGCCTACCACTGCTGCCCTTACATAATGACGTTACCTTGGGACATTTTAATTGCATCCATTGAAAACTCATACTCTTGATTCTTTGTAATCACAAATTCTAAGAACTGAAGGAGTGATGTAAGGGTACTTGGAACCATATAATTGTCAGAAAATTGCCACAGGTTTCCTATACTTTTTCTCCACCACCAACATCATACAGTTTCATTAGCTATGTGTACTATATGTCAGGCATTGGAAGTTTAGAAAACATTACCTTAATTAAATGCTAATGTTCTGAAAAGTATAGTAATCATCACCTCTATCTCATAGAGGAGAAAAGAAAAATTTAAATGTGAAAATAATTTCAAGTTTGTCTAAAACCACAGGCATGTAAAACCAGAGATTCAAAAGCTTGACCTACTTCCAAAGCTTGTATTCTCTTGAAAAAAAAAAAAGTCTGTTTTTTTAGTTTTGTCTTCATAGGTAACTTTAAATGTAGAGTTGGAAAATGAATATAAAAGTTTGAATATCTTTAATTGAGTTTCTCCAGGTAGCCTCTCACAATTACAGACATGAGAAAAAATTGGCATTCATATATATGACAGTATTTATTAGGCTGAAAATTTTCATGCTCTGCCCTTTTCTCCGCTAGCACCCCACTAAATCTCTCACACGGTCTTTGTTATACTGTGTTTGTAATCTCCTGCAGTACCCAACAGCTCCTGTCTCTCCTGGTCTTCAGCTTTCTTCATACTTTCGGAGGGCTGATCCTTTATTCACTAAAATATCATTTTTATATTGATTTTTAATTTTTATTTGTATGATGTTTTCTTATGACTGGGTTAAGGTTTCATGCTTGGGCCTAGAATCTCCCAGCAGCGACGTGTCATTCTCAGTCATTATGTTGAGTAGTAGATGATGTTGATCATAAGAAGCTGAAGAGCACATATTTACCTTCCTCCATCATCTTTATCCTTTAACTGGGTGGTGTATTGGCCAGCTATAACCCAGAATCACAGCGGAAGAAAGATTAAACAGTTTGGAATATGTTCTGCTATTTAATAGAAATCACAGAGCTTCCCAACTACCCATGATTAGTCAAAATTGGCTTTAAAATTTAGCGTGTGTGTGCGTGTGTGTGTGTGTGTGTGTGTGTGTGTGTGTGTATGCAGAGAAATATCAGCAAATGTTTAACAATCAACTCCCTTTAAAAACAAATTTCTCGATCTGTAGTGTGCACTTGTTTTACAGTGTAAGTACCCCCACCATGCTGCGGCCCATTACAAGCAGGTAATGTCATATCACTGATCTTAGACCTGGGAGGACATGCAGCCCAACCTACTCCAGGATGCAAACCTCAACATACTATTTAAATAGTATGTATTTATACATTTCATATTTTTGTTCTGAGCTATTGTTAATAGGGTCAAGGAATAAATATATAAAAAAGAGGTAATTCTAAAACTAAACATAATTAATTTGAAAAATAATTACAGTGATCCTCTTATGAAAATTGCGGTGAATTTTTGTACTAAAATCGTTGTTCCAAATCTTTAAGTAGCAGAGAATATACTTTTGAGTAGCCTAATTGTTGTATGTTACTGAACATCACTTCAGAAGCAGGAGATGAAATGGTGACTTGAACCACAGGTTAAATCATCCTCTGTCTTACCTTGATTAATTCTGATGGTCTAACGTTTCTTTAACTCCTCAGTCATAGGAATTAGATTATACGACAGTGACCCCAGTCTTTCTTACTAATGAGGCCACAGCTGATCACTGAGTTAGCCATTAGCCGGAGATCCATAAATGTTCATTTTAATAGAAAATTTTATTTTTAATATATTCTACAGTGCATGCTCAGCTTAAAAATTTATTTATTTATAATTCAAACTTGTATGTGTTACTACATAAAAGAAAACACATTCTCTTCTCATTACATGAATACTTTGCTACTTAATTGACTAACCAAATGTGAGATATATTTTAAAAACAACTAGAAGTTAGTATTTTTGGTCTCACATTCTTCCAATACAGTTCTCAGTATCTATATGAAGATCAATTCCACATGACAGTATTTTAATGGCATTTATCTCAATGATGATTTGAAAGTTTTATTTTATGTACACTGCTGGGCCGAATGGTTTCCCAGAAATATCTCCAAACCTTATTGGGAAAGAAGATTTCTGGATCTACTTAGAGAACTTGGGGAGGAGGAATTATCTTCCTTTGTGCATGAATCATTCATCACATATAATCACAAGGGGCTTTGGGTGTGAAAGGCAGGAGAGATGGAGTGAGGTAAAGACAGTGGGACAATACAAACAGTTGGATGTGATGTGGCTCTTCCTCAAAGAGTCCAAGCCGGCTCTAGAAGATGAACAAGGGAAGGATTTTCCCCAAGCTTGCAGGGCAGCGTATCTCTTCTGACACCCCACAAGACCCAGTTCAGGATTACAGCCTCCTAAACCTCAATATGATGATATGATAACTTTTACTGTTTTGGTGAAAAACAAAAACAAAACAACAACCAAAAACTAAGAGATTAGGCATAGCATTAATGTACACACAAAAATCACTTGTCCACAGTTAACTTCAGTCCTCTAGCTTATGACTAGTTCCCACTGTCCCCTTCCTTTCACCATTACCACTCAAAAACAAGATCATTCGCAAAAACAAAACAAAACAAAACAAAAGCACAACCTATGTGGTGACCTATGGGTTCAAATGGAGCTGGTGACACCTATGTCAAAAACAAATATTTTATTGGCAAGTATAATAAAGGACATTTTCCTTTTTTTATTAAACACCTTCATTCAGCATTATAGTTAAGCTATGATATTAGACAATCAACAAAAAGGATGGAAAAAAGTCTTTATTAAAACCTTTTGTTGGAATACTTTCCACTTTCCACAGAACAGAAATGAAAATACCCTCTTAAACAATTAATAGTGAATACAGCCCTCAAACTTATATACTCATACCCATGAGTATTATCTAAAACATGGCTTCTTTGTAACCACTACTGTGTTGGCTGAGTCAACAAATCTATTGTAACCAGAAGTTTCCCTGTCACTTCTCAGACTGACTTCTCTTACTAGGCTTTTCCTTTTCTAAGCAGTGATCAGAACTTCTCTCTTGCCAGTGTTATGGCTGCTGTTGGAATCACCACAACCACTTTGGTTTTATGGTTTAGCAAAGTTTTGTCCTCTACCACCACAAAGGCCAGAACTTCTGTCCTAAAGTTCCCAACCATGGCCCAAAATTTTGGGACTGATTTTTTTTTATTGAAAAAAATTTCCGCCTCCTCCTAGGCTCCCATTTCCCTCCCCCTCCTCCCGCCCCTCTCTCCTTCCCCCCACTCCTTTCCCCTTCCCTCTCCAGTCCGAAGAGCAGTCAGGGTTCCCTGCCCTGTGGAAAGTCCAAGGTCCTCCCCCCTCCGTCCATGTCTAGGAAGGTGAACACATCCAAACTGGCTAGGCTCCCACAAAGCCAGAACATGAAGTAGGATCAAAACCCCATGCCATTGTCCTTGGCTTCTCATCAGCCCTCATTGTTTGCCATGTTCAGAGAGTCGGGTTTTATCCCATGCTTTTTCAGTCACAATCCAGCTGGCCTTGGTGAGCTCCCAATAGATCAGCTCCACTGTCTCAGTGGGTGGGTGCACCCCTTGTGGTCCTGACTTCCTTGCTCATTTTCTCCCTCTTTCTGCTCCTCATTGGGACCTTGGGAGCTCAGTCCAGTGCTCCAGTGTGGGTCTCTGTCTCTGTCTCCATCCATCGCCAGATGAAGGTTCTATGGTGATTATGCAAGATATTCATCAGTATTGCTATAGGATAGGGTCATTTCAGGTTCCCTATCCTCAGCTGCCCAAGGAACGAACTGGGCATCTCCCCATCTCCCCTTATCCCCTCCTGGCTATGGGAAGTAGACAAGATTGCCGGGTAAAAAAAAATTGGGACTGATTTTTATAATTATCCAAAATCACTGTAGCTTCCACAATCTCCAAAATGACTTCAGTAGTTATCAAATCCATTATATCCATCCTCATTGCTACCATACCCGTGATCACAACTGTAGTCAAAGCCACTGTGGTCATTGACATTTTCTCCACAACCAAAATTGTCATTGTCACCAAAACCACCTCCACAACCACTACCAAAGTCTCCAGAACTACTTTGTCCTCTTTGGCTGTCTCTTCTTGCCAGGGGCCCCTTCTTGCTTCACGTTTGTGGGCATCCATGGTGTGGAGTTTCTTAAAGAGAATATTTAAGGTTCTCTGTTCAAAATGATCTCATAGGTGATGTTCTTCAGTTTCTTCTTAGTAGAGCCAACAGAGATCTTTGCACAGGTAAGTGGGGTGGGTACCTGCTGTCTGAACTTCTCTCAGCACAACTCTCATTAGTCACACAGTTCCTCCATCCATCTTGTGTGTCCTTGCATTTGTGTGTGTATTAACCTCCCCATATCAGTGGCAGTAACAAGCTTGAATCCCTAGGGGACTTGGATCTCTCATCGCACAATCATTGGACAGAATTGCTTCACAGACGCTTAGCTGTTTCAAATCTCAGGATGTCAATGAAGAGTTTCTACTGATGTATGGCCTCCCTGGGAGGACACTGACTTAGACATGACTGAGGAAGATGAGAGCCTTTGGGGACACTTTGCTGGCTGCAGGGACAGTCAGAAAGAAGGAAGCCAACAAATAGGTGTCTAAAGAGTATTACCACAGGGCTTGTGACCATCGTTTGACAAAGAAGTCCTGGTTTAGGAAAACTGTTTTATATGTTGAAAACCTTGATGAGCAAAATGTAGACACAAGCTAGGATTAGAACAAAAGATCAGAAGTGCTCAAGCCATTTTAGGGGAATGGACCCTTAAAAGTAAGCGGTCCAAGGCAGAATTGTTCTTGGTTCTGTCCTAGTCTGCGGCTAGGAGTGCCAGCACTGACCTCTGGTCTCTTATTATCTCTCATTCTCTCTCTTATAAGCAACCTTGCCTGGAAGCCATACACAAGGGTGGGAGCAGAGCTCCAGTCTAGACTCCTATTCCTCCTGGGTGACAACTTTGGAATTAGATCTCTGGATTTTCATGATGGAAACAAATTATATCTGTTCCCTAATTTCACCCCATTTCCTAAATAATTTCACCATCGCAGCTCTTGAGGAAATAATTTTAGATAAGCTACATAGGGATTAGTAGCCTTGGAAGTCATTGAGGCAAGACTCTCATCTCCTGATCAGTACTGAACCCCACTTACTGTTTTTTTTCTGGTAGTACGAGGAAGGTAAACAGCAGCTCTGTCCCTCTTTTGGCTTCCTGTTCAAAATATGGAATACTTCATGGTGAAGACATGACATTCTGGTCTGCTGTAGAGAATAGGTTATTACCTACAATTCTCTCCCCCCTTTAAGGTTAAATCCTGTTGGACCCACCAGCCACCTAGAAAGGAGTCCATCCTCCAGGAAAGCTGATTCACCTAAAGAAATGCAAAAGCCGCAGGAGGAATAATTATCTCTTTAATAAGATAGCTTATTTTCCCCAAAGCTCCTCCAACACACAACTACTTACAGAACATCAGCCCTGTAGCCTGCCCAATCTTTTGAGCTGAGTCCCCACCCCCACCCCCGTGACTTGCAGACAATGATTAGAAAACCTGAGCATACATTCTGGTGTGGTCTGTGCTTTCTCCCTTTCAGCCATACAGCTACTTGCCAGCCTCGTGGCTGCACCCGCTCCTTCCTCAAACCCTAACTCAAATGCAGGAACCTGGCTCTTCTGCTTCCCTTCTTGGCATCTGGCAAATTTTCCAGCCTGCCCGCCTGGTTGTTCCCCTGAACCGCGATAAAATTGTTCTGAAGTTTTCTCCTGATTCTGTTTTTAAATTATTTTATTAACGACGCTACAAACCCAAAATGGGAACCCCACATTCCCCGATAATATTTAAAATATATTTGTGCTGATAAACTGTATCTTTTATTACTTTATGGTTTATTTATATTTGGTAGTCAGTAGGCAATGTCACCCATATATGGGTGTGTTGTGAATCTCTTAGCTGATATCTCTACAAGATAGTGAAATCTAATGGAAAATTATAATCCTTGAGTAGTTTATGGTATTAAGAAATCTTTTGGATTAAAATTGAAATACTTTCATGGTGTTTACTATATATTCTTCTGGTTTGAATTCATTGGAAATTAGAAACCAGGAAGAAAATTAATCAAAACATCTTTTTTTTTCCATCACGCCAAACTAAACAGAGTGTGATATAAATATTATTTAAACAATTAAAGAGTGACCTTCATGTGATGTGATGCATTTCTGATGTAAACAGTGGGATAAGAAGATCCAAAACTAGAAATCCAACCTCGATGCCAGCCCTAGGTCAGTCGATGACCTTGGAAAACCATCTTCCATTCAGTAGACTTCTTCCATTTCCAACATTACTTGCTCTAGCTACCTTGATAAAAAAAAAAAAATAAGTAAAACACAATGCGTTTGAAAAAGGAATGACAGACTGTAAATCTCTGTTAAAATGAAAGCTATAATGAAAGAAGGGTTCTGGTGTAGCTACATATTTATGATATTTTGAATAAAATTTCCCCAGAAGGATTCTCTCCTTTATATATTTAGAATTGTACAACTGTGTACAATCTAAGATTGCTAACCACTGGCTAAAACATCTCAGAAAATATCCGTATCTTCAATAGAAGTATACTATTAAAATTTGGATTCTCTAAGTCTGTTTAGAAAAGGTGAAGAGCAACAGCGATTAACTTATTTAATTGTTGCTATCCCAGATAGAAAAATAAGCAAATTATTGCAAGCCTCTGAAGAGCTGTTATGCTTAGAGTTGGGGTTCAGGTTGATCTCTTTAATACTGCAACAAGCTCGCACATCATTAATCACTTAGAAGTGGCCCCAGGCCATGGTAAATGGATGGCCTAATAAATCAGGCTTGATGTTTGCTATTTCCAAATTATTGTCAATAAGTAGAGTGAGGAGGTGACAATTCAATAACTAATGCTTATAAGCTGGACTTTTGTTTTTTTTATTTTAATCAAGAACATGAGCAGCAGGAAGGTGAAACAGCATAATACATATAATTATAGACACATGCATGAAGACAGTAACAATCACTGTAAATGATGTCTTCATTAAAAAGACCTCACAATTATTATTATGTATGAGTTACTCCAGAGTAGAAAATATTGTTTCTAGTTCCTGTAACTGTGTGCACGTAATGAAAAACACAGGGCTCAATATTTTTTTCATGCTTTATGAATAAGAAATAGTGGAAGTGGAGGTTTTAAGAAGATCATGATAAAAGGTGCATGGGACTTGAACCAAAGGGACTATCGTCTCAGCAAATTCATGCTGTGAAAATAGAATAGACAAGGAAACACAGGAAAAATAAAGAGTATCTGTTCTTAGGCATTTGTATCCTGGTCCTGCATAGCTTTAGGAAAAAGGAGAACCTATATGGAAGGACATAAAAACAAGCATTAGTGATGCTGGACAAAGCCAAGCGATACAGAGAGGGAAAGGTGCAATTCTGAAACAAAGCACAGGGATAGTTAGTTCTACCCAAGGGAACCAAGGGTGCGACACAGAAACGTAGAAAAAAACATGAACAGGCCATGATGCAAACACTTCAACCTCTTTACGTTTTCGTTAGGCTTGAAAACAAAAACGGAATGAGTGCATGAACTAAAAAGCAAAGGATTAAACTCTCATGTCTCTTGGTGTGGTTGCTAGAGCTAAGGAAAGCATTGCTTGGAAGTGAGAGACCCACACTGAAACCCCAGCAAAATCATGCAGAATATTGAACAATGCAAGTTGTCTGAAGTTCAATGTTGTGTTGATTTCTTCATCTGTTGAAAGGTGGGTAGGGTACCAGTACTTCCTACTTTACGGTTGTTGGGATGATTAGAAGAGAAACTTCATAGAAAATCAGTGCTTTTGATATCAAGTACAGCACTCCAAGAAAATTCCTGAATCCTTGTCAAGTACAGCTACCTCATCTATAAAATGGGAACAGTGATAACACATTCATGAGATGAAAAGAGACCCAAATTATATCAGCTATTGGAAGTAACTGGGGCACAAAGGTCTCAAGATTAGTAGTAACTATTAATATTAAAAGTTCTGCTATCAGGAAAAATTTAGTTTCTTTAAATGACAAAGCCATGCTTAGAGAGTCTGATTTATTCTATAGCTCATGTACTTTAGACATTTGATACTGAGGGAAAGGAGCCCCACGTGGAGTGGTAATAATATTTATATGCCTCCTCAGAAGAACAATGGGGATTAATAACTTCTGGAAGCCCTTGGATAGCCAAACTTCTACTTGTCAAGTGAGCTTGAAAACAGCTTCAGAGTTTCCCCAAGTTCATCCCTCCCTTTTGAGCCATTGTTATGTCTTCTGCTAGCAGAAAAGAAAGACCTAAGAGGTGCCGTTGGGAAATACAAAGTTTTGGTTATACTAAGATTTATTCTCCTAGAGAGAAGATGAAAGAGATGAGGGAGCCAAAGCCTTTAAAGAATGCTGCCTGATTCCCATTAGCCCCTGCTTCTTTGGATCAGCGTCATTTCTTCATATGCGGCACAGCTTTTAGGACTTTGCTGGCTGTGCAGAACACAGCAAGTCAAGAGCTACTCATCCCGGCTCTCAGACACACGAGACTACGTTTTCCTCACAGTATTTTCTATTTAACTGTAATCAAAGGCCCATAGCAGCCATGTTTCTGTAAACAGAGCTGTGTTACTCTAATTGATTTCTAAATTAAACACACACATACACACACACACACACACACACACACATGCAGACACGCACACACACATACACACACTCTTAAAATGGTTATAATTAGAGTACAATATGACCCAGTCTTTGTTAATGGGGATCCATATTGCTGTCATTATAAATGTCACTTTTCAGCACCGTGTCTCTGAGCAAACAGAACTCATTTCGAAATGCCAGTTTTCATGAAAAAAAAACTTTATCCATTTGTCCAAATGGTATTTGGACAAGGGAAGAAGTTTTTCTTTCTGGGTTCATTTTCAGGTTGTTAGCCTAACCTAAAATAGAGTTTCTCTCGAAGTCTGCCCGAATGTTTAGTCAGAACCAAGAGAGGACAGCTGAGTGTTGAGTGGTGGTGTTACATTGAGTGAAGACAAGACTGTAAATAACTCTGCAGTTTGGAAATGAATGATGCTTTTGACAGAGACGATTATGTCGTATTGACAACCTTGATGTCAAATGCAGAGTGAAAATAGGAGATTGACTATCAGCGGCTTCCACAAGTGATCACTTGAAATAGCTTCGGAGAGATAAAGGGCTGTGATGAATGTACACCCCCACCTCTCGGCTCCCACTCTCTCCCTTCCCTCGGAGCCAGCTTAGTCCAGCTCCACTGTGGGGGAAAGGATCTAGTGTTCACACTTCATCAAAGGAGAATCAAATGCTCTTAGCTGCTGCTTTTTAAGTTAATCGCTTCCAGGGCATCATTAGTCACCCGACCTCCAAACAAGGGAAACCAAAATACTCCAGAAAAGAAGTCGAGCCCTGACTTCTATGGAAGAAATTCCAATTTCAAGTTAAACCTGACATATCTGAACTAGGGCCTTTGTAATAAAAAGCCTCACATGGGGCTGTTAGCAGCCTTCAAAGTCATTGTTCACATAACTGCTACACGCTGCCTTCCATTTCAGGGTGGGGCATGGTAAGCTTTCCAATTTGAAAGTAATGTCCTGCATTCGAAATGTCTTGATGCATAACTAATTCCTTCCATATCCATCTCTCCACTCCAGTCACGCATTGCGTTCTTGAGGCTCCTTGACAAGTATTTTTATTGTAAAGACGTTGTTCTTTTAAATACCTTCTGTGAGTGTTTAAATTCCTTACCGTTCATATTTAAACATGTAAAAATGATTTTCATATTTATTAAAACCAGAATCAGCATCAAAACTGGCAGACCATATTCATATGGGAGAGCTAGAGAAGTAACGCTGCCTGTGTACATCTGTGAGTTGCTGTGTATGGTGTCACATGTGCGGAGCACGGAGGAGGGAAGGAATGTCCGAGGGAAGGAAAGCCTATGGAAAGCACTTGGCCTCATGTTTCAACGTTCTGATGGGATATTTGCACTGGTGTAATAGGGACTGTACACACTCATGCTGCCCTTGTAGCTGTTGCCACACAGCTGTCATAAACCTTTTCACCAGACGACATGCCTCTTAGGATGTGACTTTCCAGTTTGGAGTGGAGAGATAGCAAATTCTTTGTCCCTATTTTGAAATACAAGAGACATGAACTTCCTATAAAGTGCACATAATTTTCATACACTAAACAAAGTATTCAGGGGCCAAAGAGATGGCTCAGTCATTAAAAGTGTGCCCTACTCTTGCGGAGGATCTGAGTTGGGTTCCCAGCACACACATCAGATAGTTGACAATTGTCTCTAACCCCAGTCCCAGGAGATCAGATGTCCTCTTCTGGTCTCTATAGGCATGTGTTCTTATGTGCACATAATACAAACACATAAAAATGCACACCTGCAGTATATCAAAAATGCAACATATCCTTTTGGAACTTTAACTAACCCTTTAAAACAAGTAACCCTGTATAACTATGTTTGTTTTTATAGTTCTTAAAGGTCATAAAGGTGATTGTGAATCTGTCACTCAAAAATGCTGTGGGAGAGAGTAAAAAATGTCCATCTAAAGGGAGACTCAAAAGATGCATTTTCATTAAAGAAAATAATCTATTAACTTTATGGTGAATTTTATACTGTGTTTCATCAAAAAGAATGTTGTGAAGTATAATTAAAAATTCACCTTTGCAATTTGGTTCTAAGAATCCATTTTGCCTTTTGTTATAACATTATATCTCAATTTTTCCTGAAGCAAAAATAGTGGAGTATAGAGGATTAGCCTTAGTCAGGAAGATTTTACCAAAGCCAGCTTCAAATAGACAAGAGTGTGTCCATTTACATCACTTAAGAAATACATTGTCTACTGCATAGTCATTAGATTTTATGTTAGTTCCCAATAAGATAACAAATACTTTTGGGAAAGATTTCTGTGATTGTATAGAAGCACAAAAACCATTCATCATTGTGGACTTTATCATTTTAACTTAATTTCTATGGTGGTTTGCTACATAATTAGTCAAGTAAATTGGTTCATGTCCATGGCCCTGCTGGCTCTAAAATTTCTTTAACCTATGATCCTTAACCAAAGAATAATTTGATTTGTTATCTCATATGAATGTTCTTTATTCCTAATCTGAAGTTTCATTATTTTATCCTATTTAATTTACTGTTTTCACAGACTTACTGAAGCTCCATCAATTACACAAGCATTTATAATACCATATCTGCATAATTTTAGATTAATTTTCACAATGGTCTCAACATATCTATGGGTGGTTCACATATTGACATCTGGTATCCATTTCTTATTGCATTCAACAAAATCAGAGATTGGTGGTTTTATATTTGTGCAGGTTTGGAAGAGTTTATTGAGTTTGTCATTTCTTGCTCCTGTATTCTCCATTCTTTCAGCAATAGTAGAGAACACCCACAACTCAATTCAGGACTATACTAGATGCAATATGCTTTGCTAAAAGGACAATATGGTTTACTTCCCTCTCATAAAGGTCATTGTATGGGCTGAAAAGCACATACATGTAGTAAATGCACAAGTGCCTTTACAATTTTGTTAGGGGAGATACAACAAATCATAAAGTTACTATTAAAATTATCATATGCGAACAGAGAAATGTCTCTTGTAGAAAGTGGACTTAATTATATAGTTGGCAAAGTGCAACAGAGAGCCAAAAAAGGGATAAATTTGTTATATCCATGGTAACAGGATGTGCAAGGACTTAGAAGCAGAAAAGATCAGTACTGTCAAGATGGATAGTGCACAGTAATGTGAGACAGGAAAAGTAGGTGACAGAAATTTTGTGTTTTAAAATTGGGATGACTATATAATTTACTATCCAAGTAGGACACTTTGAAGAACTGGAATAAATGCTGTTCAGAATGAAGCTAGAGCAACAGGTATAAACCAGGGCAATTCTCAAGAAAAGCAAACTAAATTTTTACCTACTTTAAAGATTATATGAAAACAATTAAGTCCTCAATTATTAGAGTAATAAAATCTGATTCATGTTTTTGCAAGATTACTCAGGCTGTGTGCAGAGTGAATTTTAAGAGATATAAAATGCAAACAGATTCTTACTGCAGTTGATATTTGAAGTACAACTTAGGTTATTGATAAATAGAATTCTCTGGTGGATTGAAAGCTCATAAAAAGAGCACATGGCCTTTAAATATGGCTCTTACCTCAACGTTTCCCCTCTGAGGACTAGTTTTTACGGTTCCAGAGGGTACTCTGCAAGCCTCTGAGGGAGGGAAGCAAACAGAAGACCCACCCAACTATGACGCTTACCATGACATGATCCACAACAATTATCAACATGGCGTGATAATACAAAGGGTACAATAGTGTCAGTGTCATGTTTACTTAGAGGATGACCAACAACTCACTAATTGAAACTTAGGCTCATTCAACACGAGGGAAATCATGCTTTGTACTGAAAATCTTTCCAAATAACCAAGGCTGGTAAAGTATGGCTCTTGGATGTGAACGTACAACCACCACTTTACGACACCAGCACAATTCCTAACTATATTCTACATATTTTTTCTTATATTTGTAGAGAAGAGAATGGTTTTCACTTTTTGTCAGAGAAACTTCTTTTGCCACAAATGGAGACCATTATAGAAAACCCAAATTGAACAAAATTCAGAGAACAGGAAATAGTGTATTCCATAAGGCTCAACTGATCAATCTATAACACAATTTCTGCATCTAATTGGGGATCATTGGGAATAGGGGCAAAGAAGTAGAAAGGTTTCTGTGAGATTGTGTCTACTAGAAATGTCAGAGATGACCTGTGAAATCTCACCAACATGGCTACGTAAACATGACCTATACCAATGGACATGCTGACATGGAAGATGGAAAGCTTGTGGAGCCTCAATTCTAGACAAAGTACTAAAGACAACTGGGAAAATCTGAGAGAGGGAGAAATGCTCTATATCAGGACAGAGGTCACCAACTGGTTATCCAATACTGAGATCATATACATATAGACAGAATTGTATGGACTAGACATGTTGGATTAATATATTTAGAAATATATACATCTATATAATAATAATTAAAGGGAAAAGGTTATGAGTTTGAGAAAAAACAAGGGAGTGCTCATGGGGGTTGAAGGGATGAAAGAAAGGGGAGAAATGATGTAATTATATTATAAATTAAAAATAAAATATTTAAAAATGATTCCCGTGTTTTCATTTGTGTTACAGAAAAAAATCAAAGTACTACTTATTATGATACACTACACAAAAGCAGCAGATTTAGGGCAGGATTGGGGAGCAGTCAAGAGATACTTTTGAGGTGCCAGAGTATGAGACTCTTGTATAGTTCCAAAAGGAGAAGCCATGTAGACCCTTTATTTGGAATAATGGTATACATGCTATCTACAAAGTTAAGAGCTGTAATCTACAAGAGGATGCCACCGCTTAAAGCATGAGAATGTCTAATATTATTGGTGAGAAATTGAAAACATCATAAAGAAAGTAGGCTGAGTGGCCAGGAACAAATAAATGAACTAAAAGATGAAGTCGTCATCTTTGGCTCCATTATAAGAACACATTCTACACACTTCTCAGGAAAGATCTTGCCTGCTACATTGAGCCACATAAAATAATTCTGTCACTGTCTCATGTCTCTAATGTTTTGTAAAATGTGAAAAAAATAATGCGTTGTTTTTTCTATCAAAGGGTAAAATAAGAGAACCGAGGTACGATTTTAAGAAAAACTGAAAAAAAAATCACCATTTGACAAAAATCACCCCAGAGTCATAATTTTTCTAAAGTCACACTATGTGCTCAAGGTTGTGTTCTGCTTATCAACTGCCCCATTTAAAATTGTGACTATTAAAAAAGACACAAAATCTTTTGGTGTTAGGAATGGAACCCTGTGAAACACATCAGAGCATTCAACAATTCAACAATGGAGTTGTTTCATCACGGAGAAGTAAACAAAGAAACAAGAGAAAAGAGATGTTAAAATAAAAAGGTAGTATCACAAAACACTAAAAATGATTTTGAAAGAAATTCTACTTTCTCCAGTAAGAGACAATATGTTTGTAAGACTGTATTTATTGTAGATGCAGATTTATAAATGAGAAGACAATGGGAAAAATATTGTGGGGCTTCTACTTCTTCAGTGAACTAAGGCAATAGAACTAAGGGAATAGACAACTCTAGGTATAGAGAAGTAGGTAGTCACTGTTATGAGAAAGGTCTCAAGATTCTGTGATAGCTTTTGAAGCCAGTGACCCTTAATTCACACCAAGACTATCTGCTTTCTTAAAGACTTTTGTGAGCAGAGCTTAGCCAGATGGATGCTGGCTGTGATGGTTGGCTTTAAATATCAACTTGATGTAACCTAGAGTCACCTGGGACGAGAGTGTCAAAGAATAATTTTTGAGATCATATTAGCCTCTTATATGTCTATGGTATATTATTACTTTGATTGCCCTAATTGATGTAGGGAGATCCAGCCTGAAAGTGGGTGTCACTATTCCAAGGCTTTGATCTATTGATTATCCAGAAGTAGAGACAGAGTAGCAGTAAGCTGGACTGTTTTATTTCTCTCTGCTCTTCCTGTGTGTTTGTTGTGACTGGCTACTTCAAGACCATGCCTTTGTGAAGCCCCCAGAATGAGAGACTGCAACCTGGAATTGGAAGCTTATATGCATCCTTTGTCCCTAAGTTGCTTTCTGTCAGAATATTTTATGACACCAACAGAGATGCAACTAGGACACTCACTGGCCCAGAGGAAACACGTGATTGAATTCATCATTGTGGTTTGCAGGGCAGATGTGGTAGGGGAAGAAAGGGCTTAGAGAATTGAGGGCCTTTACATATCGCTATGAAGAGGAACTCTGGAACATGAGCTATTGAAGGGGCAAAGTGAATTATTATAAGGCTTAGTAAATCAAAACACACTGATAAGAATAGCAGATTACAGTTCTCTGTGAGGCTAAAAGCTTATTGTTACAAGTGTCCCAATGGATACAAAGGAACAAAAGAAAGTAGAATCTAGGGCAGAATGATTTTTCTCGTGTTTGCTATTAAAAAAAAATGTTTTGTTGACATATATTATCTATACTTAACAATAGGTGTCAATATGATATTTTATACATGTGTATAACATATTTCAATGATGTTAACACCGGCAGGCACACACCACACATACATACACGTCACGCATACACACCGCATATACACCATTACTCCATGCCTCTCTTGCTAATGCTCTTCCTCCACCCAAGTAGTCATCCTATTTAAAATACTGGTGTGGGCATGTGTGGCCTGACGGAATTCACTAGGCCTATTTATAGATGTCTAGCTGAGTCTTCATTTCCAGGAGCATGGGCACCCTACCAATGGTTAGGGAAACTTCTCTCCCTTCTAACAGTTAACCACATACAGACCCTCAGGAAGGAGTACACTCAAATGGTATAGTTTTTAGAGGTTAACTCTGTGAAGAACTGCAGTTCTTTCATTTCTACAAATTCTTCTCTATCCTATGACAGTTTAGGCAAGGGCATGATATGTCCTTTATTTTTACTTCATACATATCAGTGATTTGCCTCCATTTCTGAATGTGCAGGACATGTGTGCCTGGTGCCCAGGGAAGCCCGAAAATGTTGTCCAATTCCCAGTACTGGGGTTATAGATAGAATTATAGATGGTTTTGATCTGCCATATGGGTATTGGCAACTGACCCTGGGTCCTCTGGAAGAGAAATCAATGTCGCCAGTGTCCTTAACCATGGACCCATCTCTCTAGCCCCAGCATAGTCTTTACTTTGAAATAAGTGCCCTGTGCCCGAGTTGCCTCATCACCTGGTCCCTTAAGGAATAGTGTAGTGATCTAGGATTCTGGGAGTCATGTTTTATTCTGCATTGCTACGGGATTTCTGGTATCTAATATGTTGAGGAAATCTTGATACTGAACACATATATTATTATTGCTTCATGGATATTTGTAACATCCAGCTTTAGGGGTGGGCTCATTGACCCCTACACATCAAGCTATTGAGAGTCGTGGTTTTTCCTCTGCAAATGTGTTTTTTACTTAAGATGACTTCCTTCTATTTTCTCATATTCTTCCTTCCGAGACTGTATGAAATCTGGTTGTTATGTGGTATCCAACTTGACCATAGCTAACTTCCTTACATTTGATAGTATATTCATCCTCTGTGCTGCCTAAGTAGAATTTGAAACTTAAAGTATTTTGGGCTGTGCATTATTACAGTAATTTATGTACATGACTATCTCTTTCCTTGTCTGTGAGGTTTTGAAGGCAGGAAACACATTTATTCATCTTTGTGTTTTTAATGTCTAGCCCAATTCTTAGCATATTTTAAGTGTTAAGCAAATATTTGTTTAAAAATAGAGACATGTACTGATGCAATCCATGTATCTTTTTGTAAATCATGTAGTCCTCACTTGGAACCAGGACGCTATTAAATAACACAAAAAAGTAAAAAAAAATATGTGTGGTGCATCTTCCATTACTGACAGTCAGAGAAGAGCATTGGCCCACACCTCTACATGCTGATGCAGAGTTATCATCTGGGATGCGGAACTCCTGAGCTGTTATGAACTGACATGGCATGGGAGGTGAAAATACAGCATGTGTGGTGATGGGGGCAGGTATGCAGCTCCTCCCAATTTATGAGAGGACCCAGGAGCAGAGATTCAAATGTAGACCGGCAATCAGATTAAAAGGGCTGATGAGATCCTAAATACATCCCTCAGGCCATCGGGAGCCCCAGGGGAGCAATCTTGGGAGGACTGCAGGCAATTGAAGGAAGGGAAAGCTTGGCCTCCTACCACTAAAATAATAAGAGATAAATGAAACCCACTTATCTGATTTCAGAATTGTATCTGGACATAGAAGCTTCATATTATTTATTTATACATGGTGATATCAAGATCTGTCTACCGCCACTCCAAAGGGAACTCTTAAATAACCAAATAAAATGTTAAAGGTTTTCTTTCTTTTCCTTTTTTCCTAGACATATTATTAAAAGGGGAAAAAGCACAAAGGGGTTTTTTTTTATACTATATTCCACAAAATACAATTTAAGCGGAATAACAAGCATGAGTTGCTTTGTTTTATTTAATATAGAAAATGCTTGCTTTTTATTGAACCCATTTCTGTGTGCTCTCTGTAAGAGCCTTAAGAAATTTATTTTTAGTTCTTGCATCGCTGAAATATAAAGCATCTTCTAAATGAGAAAGCCCTTCATCTAAGACAGTTTTCACCCCAAATTAGTGTTTAAATGTTTGTGTACTCATTATTGTTTGTAGTTTGCAATAAACATTTATTTTAAATCATTTTCACTATTCCTAGTTAGTTATGCATTTTAGACCTTGCATCTATGATTTTCCTAGTGCCAGTATTGCAGCAGTGCCATTCATTTTGCCTTTTCAAGTATATTTTACTTTTAACATAGTAGCTTGAACTATTGAATCTATAAACAGATTTATGAAATGACAGGGTAAATGATGAATATCCTCCCACATACAAAAGACAGGAGGGACAACTTGATTCACCAGAGGCCATCAAATGTAAATAACTATAATTAGATCTACAAAAAGCAAAGACAAATTAATGAAAGTAAATAGAAAATTAATAATATAGATCTGAGGGCCTAGAGCCAGTAGGTAGGTATTTATGTGCCCATTTTGTTTTTCTTTTTATTCAGACCTTAAATATTCTAGGTTTGAATAGAAGAAAATAAGGCTCTATATTGCTTTAGAAATCTAAAAATGACCAAAGATGTAAACAGAGATCAAGAGAGAAAAAAATGACAGATAAAAAGACAAAGGTGGTAAGAAAGCGGGGATGAGGTAAAGGAGAAAGCAACACAGTTGAGAATCCCGGGTTTCCAGAAGTCATCTCTAGAACTCAACAACAGCCTCGTTTTTTGTTTTTTTGTTTTTTTTGATTTTTCGAAACAGGGTTTCTCTCCGTAGCTTTTTGGTTCCTGTCCTGGAACTAGCTCTTGTAGACCAGGCTGGCCTCGAACTCACAGAGATCTGCCTGCCTCTGCCTCCCGAGTG
>NW_004949096.1:23132923-23178540 GCF_000317375.1 Microtus ochrogaster | reverse complement strand
TCTCTCTCTCTCTCTCTCTCTCTCTCTGTCATTTTGGAAATTCTGGATCCCCTTTGACTGCCAAGTCATGGAGTTTTCACTGAGTCCTCACTGTTCTTTCGTATCAGTCAAGAGACACTGCTTTGTATTTGCTGAAGGCTTGAACACCCATTAAGTAGTTTCTGGATCAGTATTTTCTGTATCAATTTTACTAACATCCTAGACAATTTCAAATGCCTGTGGATGATACTCAGCATCCTAGCTTAACATCTGCGAAGACAGTCCTCGTTTCCTTCCTCTTCAGTCAATTGACCCATAGCTAACAGCATTGTTTAATCAGCACATAGTAGTCCATACTAGTCACTGAAATGACAAAATCATCATACTGGTTCCTTAGCCTTGGGTGCCTGAGTGCTCCCTCACTCTGAGTGGACCTCTTTACCTTTTGGACCCTCCTAACATCCTCAGCTCAGAAAATAGATGATTAATTTTTGGTTTTCTATACATTGCGTATGTTGAGCACCATGGCCCTACTACAGACCAAGGAGGAGTTAACAGGATAACCATGAGATACAAATCATTTAATATTCTGGATGTCAACCATCTTCACGACCACAGCCTTCCACCTTAGCTCATACTGTCTCTCTACTTCTGTCGCTAGTATTTCTCACTCCCTTGCTCTTCTTTCTCCCTCTTTAGCCTCGCTGAGCTGAGCCTCACACTTGAGTGCTTGGTTTTCTCTTCACTCAGCCTCTCCTCTCTTCCTTACTAACCCCTGGTTTGTTGTTTTAACTACATGTTCTGCAATGCCATGTCTTCTTTTATTTCCTGCCCTTCTGCCACCTGTGCGCTATAAAAATTAACTCAAATTAAACCCATAATCCATCTTCTTTGATCTCGCAGCCACCCACAATTTGGAAAGAGCAAATGAAAATCAAATAAGCATAGTGCTTGTTACAAGCCTTGGTATAGCCTGCCGAGTTTTACAAGACATTGGTTAACTCCCTTGGCCCATATTATTGTAAATTCTTAGCAATCTCCTCTAACTTACCTCCCCAAATAGAGCCCTCATATTCCCAAGACATTTAACAACGTTTTAGAGAGAAACATGAGGCAGGAATGGGCTCATATTCACATATAGTAGAACTTTAGGCTTATTCCATAGTGACCTTTGTAATCTTCCTTTCAGAACAGAAGGAAGGTTGCCTATGCTGCCCAAGGCCTAAACCCATTCTCTCTTTCTTTCTTCTTTTGTTTTCCTTTTATTATTTCATCATTTTTCATTTTTGTTCAGATTCTCTCCATGAATGATTTTATCTCCTGCTGTGTTGAGTCAGACAGATCTCTAAACTTGAGCTGAACTTATCTAAGACAGGAAGCCATATCCTTAAGACTCTTCATCATGGAGTTCTTGTGTGTATGAACATTTTAGCTCTTCAGCTTTGGCAGATGTCTTCTTTTGAAGCTATACATATGAAGGTCATCAATGTCTCAGTATAATCTGTCAAACATACTGGACAAATTTGGGGTTGACTCATTTTTTTCCAGAACACATGATTCTATTGCCTGCCCACCCCACACACAACAGCACCACTCTGTCTTTCCTTAGGGTTATGCCTTCTCTTCATTGAACACATCTGTCTATGGAAGCATTTGTCAGAAGCATGTTGTTTTGTTTCTTCTCATGCTTCTCTCCTTCTGGATAATCTTGTCTAATAATGGTTTAATGGTCATCCATTAGATAATTTGCCTTATCTACAGAGTATCTCCAACAGACTAGTGGTGATGATATTGAAAATAGTAAAGATTATTAATAGTATGTCCATTTGCCAAGCACTCTTATGTGGTACTATGTGCAGTTTGTTTTCTTTTTTGTTATCTTTGTGATAGTTGGGTCTTGTGTTTGTCATGACATTTGAGTAGATGCCAGAAGCATCTCTTGGCCTTGCCTTCTGTCTCCAGGTTGTACAGATGTGGTGTGGTCCAGATCTCATGGGTTTAATGGAACTGGATTCAGGTGATCAGTTTGCATATTAAGTGTTTTATACATGGAGTCATGTTCCCATCCAGATTTTTTTCTTAATTTAAAACTACTATTACCAAAATTCCCGCTTTCACCCTATTTTCTCATGTCAAAGAGTACCTTTCTCATGTCTCACAAAGATTCTAGCAGCAAAGGTTTTAAACTCATCTTATCTGATCCTAGAATTTCATTTAACCATTTAACTGGACTTTCCCTATCCAAATATAATTGTATATCCTACATATTATTTGTTGTCCTATGTAATCTGATGGGAAACACATGCAAACATTTACTACAGAAACCAAACCCAAGAACGCAAAGTCATCCTTGATCTTACCATTCTCCCAAAACCAACAGCCACCATCTTTCATCCCCAGATCCACATCCCATGACTGTGGCCTTCTTCAGTAAGGCCACCAAGACAGCATCTGTGCTGGGTTTATACAACCGTCTGGTAATGCCAGTTAGTCCTCAAAAATGATACACTTTCAAACACCATATATCTGACCACGGTTTTCCTTTGATAAACCCTAGATCCTACAACAATATTTCTCAAAGTGAGTTATGTGTACCACCTTCCACCAAAATGACCTTGAAGAGGTGCTAACAAACAGATCTGAAGGGACCACCAAGGGATTTGGGGTTGCTTTGAAGATGCCTGCTAGGTGACTGCTCTTCACATTTGCGAGCCTCTATAATCCAGACTAGACGCTCTCTCTTCTGGCTTGTCGTTCTCAGTGTTGTTCCATTTCTCCCGAGCATCTGTATTCCAGGCACAGCGAGCCTCTGTCTCAGGTATCCCTCCAACCCGAATGTCCATTCAGCTTTCTGTATGTCCGGTGAATGCTGAGGATGAGTTCATGGGATGACGGCTCTGCTGACTTGAACCTTCAATCGACTGAGTGTTCTTCTAGGACAGCGTAGCACACACAGCACTGGGAAGTTGTCCATTTAAGGAATACTACTGCAAGCTCGGGAGTATTCCAAACTAAATGACAGCTGAGAAACATCTTGTGAACTCAGTACATACTTCCTAAATAGGTACTTGAATCCCCTCAGCAACACCGCTAAGGTTCATTGTTCATTATTTGCTTAGCTATTCATATAAGATATTTTGGAATGCAATTTCACATGTTCTGGTTTCTATTAATGAGCACACCAATGGAAGTGTTTTTGGATGAATGAATGAATGAATGAATGAATGATTTAATCAAAAGTTCTGTGAGTTCTA
Source organism: Microtus ochrogaster (assembly GCF_000317375.1). Taxonomy (NCBI): domain Eukaryota; kingdom Metazoa; phylum Chordata; class Mammalia; order Rodentia; family Cricetidae; genus Microtus; species Microtus ochrogaster. The sequence continues at coordinate 23,175,307 of NW_004949096.1, read as the reverse complement.
CTTATTTTAACTTTTCAAAAGTCCTATCTGAATGATACAAGTGAAGGAAATCTAGTGATCACGGTTATATGTTAGTGTTTATGAAAGCATAGCTTTTCACAATAATTTTGTATAAAATGTACAGCCAGATATTTGAGAAAGCTCTGCTGAAAGGTAGCCTGAGAGACTTGAAAGAGACATCCGAGTAGTCAGTAGAAATTTAAATGAACATTTTTATGACCTTCTTCTATTAGGAGAATAACTATGTGGTGGTCTTTGACTAATAAAGGAAACTTGCTATAGCGATTTCTTTTTCCTGTGGAGAGACATTCTGTGAGCTTTTCCAGTGAGAAGCAGTCTCCTCCCACTACATGCATTCATTTCTTCCCTGGGCTCCTCAAGCTTGAGAAAATGACATAGGGATATTTTTTCAATTTCCCTATTGGAGTTTCAGCTCTTCAGGAACATATAGATGAAGGCTGTGTCTGCCTTCGACGGCTATTTACTAAGTGGAATCTTTTTGTCAGATTGGAAACCTGACCAACAACAACGCAGAGCAACAAAGCCAGAGGTTGCAAAGCAAAGCTCTCCCTTCGCTGCCCTCCATTCCAGGAGCCACTCTCTTTCCAGGCTCTGCTCCCAGGACGCTTCAAAGAGCTGGTTACCCATCTCATTTCCTTCTCAGCTCCGTGTTGACTCTGAAACCAAGCTGTGCATTTGCTAGCACAGTCTATGTACCTCCTCATCAGACAGAAAAGAAAGACAAAGTACTGCACATTGTTTCCTTGAGGTCTTCTCTCTGTCTCTTTCTCTCCTTCTCTATGTGTGTGCACGCGTTGCATTCATGTGTGTGCGCGTGTGCATGTGTGTGCTCCCTAAGTCAGGGGAAACTATTAGGAGAGAGACAGATCTCTTTAATGAGCCTAGAGGTAATGCAAAATTCATGTGCTTTCACCTGCGGCTGGGTGAAGCCTGGTGCACAAACAGAAACGGGGGAGGCAGGAAAGGGCTGTTGTTTCTAATTTTGCTGAACCAGGTACCCTTGCTGCTACTGGGTGTCCTGACCCACTTGTTCATTTTTTAGGAAGAAGTGGATACTTTCAATGGGGGAAACTCAAGCTTCAGATTTGCTCCTAGGAGCATTAATAAAAGGGCTCAGTTAGCTTCATCTCATTATTTTACTATGAGTATTGACTTTGGCCTAGAGTCATGTATAGATAAAATGGTGCAAGGGCTTGTCCTAAGTGATTACTCAGAATTACAAATCATTTCACGTGTAACTGAATACTGCAGTCTAGCTGGCACCCTGCCCCTTGCTGCTCCCCCCTCCCCTGTCTCTAATAGGAGCGCAAATCCAGCTTTGTCTGAAGAGGCAATTAATCTTATTCACTGAAAGCTGAATTTTAATTCGCCAGCATGTGGAGGACATATTTGCCTATCACACAGAATTAGTTTAACAGAAAATTTAGAAAAAAAGAATTGAAGGTCTTAGCATTTGTGGACAGGAAAAATATCACAGAGCTACACCCTTTTATTAGCTGCCTATGAGCATCAATATACGATTCTCTTTGTAATAACAACTCTATTAGGGTAAACTGGGTTTATTTTGTATTTGTAAGTGGCTGATTATGTTTTATTTTATGGAAGGAAGTCCACAAGATATGTGTGTTTGGAGGAAAATGAACATAAGGTGAGAAAGATAAATTTTCGTTTTCTGGTGATTCTAAAAGGCTATTATTTTTAAGGGCACAGTTTAGAGATGATAAGAAAAATAAAGGGACCCATAAAAGTCCTGGACAGCCTCCATACATCCAAATCAAATCATATAGGATGGGAAGTGTTAAGGCAGGAAGCTACCAACCCCGTGCCGGAACCAATCTGAAAGGCAAACTCTGTGTTCTGGTATCTGTGCAGTGTATTTTAACAATTTCCCTCTAAGCAGGACGTCAGCATTTTGTTTGTTTGTTTCACATGAAGACAAATGTAAAACCAAATAACACCAAAAAGAAAAAAAAAACTTCCCAAAGCAGTTTCTTATTCAAGAGTTCTGGACATGAACATGATCTAATGTGTGTCATACTTATGTTGATACCAAATTCCCATTAGGTCAGAAAATCCATGCCCTCCTGCTCCATACTTAAGCTGAACAGCTCTCCTCAAAGACTACTGCCTCTTCCCCAATGAAAGAACTCAATAATAAAAATTTTTAAGGAAGCAAAACCTAGTGCCTGTGATCTTATATCCCAAATACTAACGAGAAGAGCTCAGATCTGAAGGACCTACTGCAGGAAAGTTACAAAGTTGGTGGCATTCTGTAAGCCCTTCTCTAGCTATGATCCTTAGAAATAGCCCTCAAATGCCCTCTCTTCCTTTGATTCTCTCACAAATGCACAAATGAATATGTATTAATGGGATGGGGAATGAGGGAACCATGGGGCATTTCCAAGACTTGTCCTCATGTTCTGAGTCTTTTTACTGCTGGTGGGTGTGGCATGTGTGCAGGGAATCTGTCAGATTAACTCTGCCTAATGGTCACCAAATGTCATGGTGTAACCATTTAAGCTAAAGCAGGTCTGTGGAGTCACAAAAGCTTGATTGCCCTGTCAAGCCATTTGCAGTGCTAACGTTGACAATTATTCTGAAGGGAAACAATTTAGAGATTCAAGGTTTTCATGTTATTACTTGAAAACACTGCTTTATGTAGTGCTGGTCCCATAAACATAGATTTTCTTGCAGTCACTGTGTAAACTCTCTATTGACTATATAATGTTTAGAATTTAAATCGCATAGGATTGGAATTTGGAAGACACATATTTACAGACACACACTTGCAAACGCTCTTAGCCCTTATTAAACCAAGTCGTGTATACTGGTAATAAACTCATTTATTTATGAACTTAATTTTTGTGAGCTCTGCCACTTTATGCACCACTTAAATATGTGTTAGAGCTATGTTCATTATCTTCTGGTCAGATCTTCATTGCAGGAATTGACCCAGAAAAATAAAAGGTGAGAAACTAATGGAAAAGTAGAGCTTTATCTCTGTTCTTCTGTTGCTTCTCTAAGTCCATGTAACATTCTACATCCATTCTTTGCAACATGAATGGATGCAACATGAGGGATGAAGCACACACTTTCTGTTGGAGATGTTGGGTGCTTTTCCCTCAGGTGGGGGAAGAAGTCCGACAGCAGCTGCTTTCAGAAGCATGGTTTACTTTTCCTGTAATGAAAGCAGCATCCTACCTTTTCTTCAGCAGATGGGCTTCGACTCAACATTTTAATATGATAAAAAAAAATGAGTGGACACATTTCCCAAGGACTCCCAGAGTCTGTCAGTGATTTGTTTTTCAAGGCAAAAGTTAAGATATTGTGAATATGAGCTAAATTCACTGCAACTGGGACTCCATATGCTTGAGGGCTACTTGGATCGGGCAGCTCCCGGAGTACCCAGTTCTCAAGGCAAGCAGAGGCCATCTTAGTTATGTTTCATATAATTTGCTTCACTGAGAAAATTCTATTTATATAAGCCTACTTTGTTATTATTTCCCCTGTACAAAATACAGGAAAAATGAACTTTAGGAAATGGAAGGGAGTAAAACGGAAAGCAGAAATCACAGCGAAGTGAAAGGAAAGGGTCTTCTCAAGTCTTTTACTTGTTGAGTTATTTATTAAAAATAGATTCTTCTCTCAGACAAAACATCCTGACAAGACTTTCACTCTCTCCACTCCTCCAAGCCACCCCCACCCCTTCTCCCCTAGATCCACTCTTTTTTTGATTCCTCTTCAGAAAAGAACAGGTCTCCAAGAGATGACTGCCAAACACAACAAAATAAGATACAATAAGTCAAGGCAAAAACGCTCATATCCAAGCTGGACAAGGCAATGCAATAGAAGAATAAGAGTCCCAGGAGCAAGAGAAAGAGTCAGAGAGACACCCACTTCCACTGTTAGAAGTCCATAAAAACAGCAAGCTAATAGTCTTAACACATGGCCAGAGAACCTGGTGTAGACTCATAGGCCCCATGCTCGCTGCTTCCGTCTCTGTGAGCCATATGAGTCCTACTTAGTGCCCTCAGTGGGCCTCATTCTCTTGATATTTTCTGACTCCTACAACTTTCCTTCCCCCCTCCTTTATGTGAGGAACCCAATGGAGACATTCAGTTTAGATCCTTTCTGCATATCATGTTTGGCTGTGGGTCTCTGCACCCAGTCCCATCTGTTGCCAGAGGCAACTTCTCTGGTGATGACTGGGCAAGGCACCAATCTATGAGTATAGCAAAATATCATTAGGAATTATTTCCTTATTTAGCAGGGGGAGAAGGGGGGTGGTCATGGGTCTCTTGACTATGCAATCTCTGGTGCCTGGCCATCCAGAAAGAGTGAGGCATGGACTTTCTTTCATGGTATAGGCATCAAGTTAAACCAAACATTGGTTGGCCAGTCTTTTTTTTTTATTTTAGTGATTTCTTTTTCTTTTTTTTTTTTCTTGATTTTTATTGAGCTCTACATTTTTCTCTGCTTCCTTCCCTGCCTCTTCCCTCAACCCCTTCAACCCTCTCTAAAGGTCCCATGCTCCCAATTTACTCAGGATATCTTGTCTTTTTCTATTTCCCATGTAGATTAGATCTATGAATGTCTCTCTTAGGGTCCTCATTGTTGTCTAGGTTCTCTGGGATTGTGATTTGTGGGCTGGTTTTCTTTAGCCATTCTTATAAGGTCTGTGCCACCATTGCCCCAGCATATCTTGCCGACAGCAGTTTGTAGGCAGAGGGTTTTGTAGCTGCATTGGTAATCTTATTTCTCATCATGCAGCCTTCTTTCTCTATAGAGATTACATGGTGAAGACTAGACTCAGTGGTGAAGGCTTCATGCAGTCACCAGCATGATTCTCTTCATTCAGTGAACTGTGTTGATGTCTAAGTTCTAAAAAATCAAAAATCTGGACTCTTTTTCAGAATATCACATGGCCCAACAACCTCTAGCCAGGTATCTAAAGAAGTATAATTTATTTTTTTTTAAAGCTAAAAGACAGGCATTCATTTTCTACAGTAGACCAATCCGGATTTATAGCTATGGTCAGGCAATGTTTGTTAATGTGTTTCGAGAAACTCCATCATGATTTGTGCTGAAACTCATCAAAGAAATAAAAATATCCCAGTACTTGGATAATATTTGCTAACTTGTAAGTTCGTAGGTGAAGGCGTCACAGATTGAAGCTGCAGTTCAAATGCATCCCTATGATCTGAGCCAATTCCTTTTCCAAAGCTGTGACTCTCAATATACCAATCATCACTCTTGGTCTCCAGGTTCATAGTTCCATTCAGTAACAACAGAGGCAAAACTTGTTATTGTGTTTGTCTTATGGGTTCTTATTACAAAGGCAAATAATGGGGCAGTGAGAAAAGATAAGAAAAGAAAGAGCAGGAGATAAAGCTACAGGGACTATGCTCAGTGTAGAACATGTATTTGGAAGGAAAAAAAGAGAAACAAAAATAGACATGTTCTAGAAGGAAGTGCCTATACAATTCTTCTCACATATACATAATCATTTAGAACATGGGAGCTGAATCAAGTGTAACCCCGTCAAAGTCAGCCCATGATAATATAGACATACTAAGAATGATTTGCCACACTGGGTGGATCCCAGAGCTTATATATAACCTCTGCCATTATGACACTAATCTCAAAGATAAGAGCTCCTTTGCTTGTAGACTAGAGTCACAGAAGAATCAAATCATATGGGAGTCAGGACTAGAAGAAGATTTCTTTTTCAGAGCTTCCCCCACACCCTCCATGAGGAAAAACTGACCTCCAGCCATCCAGCCAAGAAGACATGATCCAGTGTCAACGCAAGCACTATGAGCAGCATTCGAGACAAAAGCCAGTTAATGTAACTTAAAACCATTGGCTTGCCTGCTGAGTTGCAGCTCCTTGATAAGAAACTTTTGAGACTCTGATCACATGAGTGCCTCCATTTTTGTATGAAAAGTAATCATTTCAGGGACTGGAGAGTGGCCAACTGTGAAGAGCACTTGCTGCTCTCAGGAAGGACCCAAGTTTGATTCTAGCACCCACATAAGGAAGATTGCAACTGCCTATTATCTCAGCTCCAGGGAATCTTACACATTCCCAGGATGGATTCCACTGACACCCGTGTTCACATGTGTACACACCCACACGCAGAGATGCCTAACTTAAGATGCATTATAAATGAAAGCATTTTTGGCAAAAAAATTTAGCTGGATAATTGGTGAAGATGTGTTCTAGACATTGAGAGCAATGGAAGGGTCTTCCAGTTCATAGAAATATTACAAGTTAGTTCACACTTTCAGTATACTTAGAAAAATGTGTGTGTGTCTAAAATGTGCATGCACTTTGACAGTGAGAAAACAAGAATTAAGTAGAAATTTTATTTTTTTTTTAAAAGTAAGGAGTTTTATGCTGATGTTTAAAAACAGAGTGTCCAAAATCTTTTTTTTTTTTTTTTTTTTTTTGGTTTTTCGAGACAGGGTTTCTCTGTAGCTTTTTGGTTCCTGTCCTGGAACTAGCTCTTGTAGTCCAGGCTGGCCTCGAACTCACAGAGATCCACACAGAGTGCTGGGATTAAAGGTGTGTGCCACCACTGCCCGGCTGTCCAAAATCTTAATATCACAAAATATACTGGAGATAAAATGATACAGGGATATTTACTATATTCAGGACAATTCCCATGAGGCTCTCCTATCCTAGAGTGTGTGTGTTCAGTCTGTTTCCTTTTCGGTTCCTTTGGGCAGTAAGTGGAGAGTAAGTATTCATTTATCTACTGAGAAAATAGCTGTCAAAAGCCAAATGATCCATAGACTGGGCCTGTTGCTGGAAGCGGGGTGAGAAGCAGTAATCAAGAATGTAAATAAGAGTATAGGGGAACTCTTGGGTCATTGTTCTGAAATCTAACTGGAAATGCATGGAATGTTCTCAGGTCATTTGTTGAAGTTCCAGGAGCTGTCACTGAATGCTTATAGGTAGGATACAATCATTTTTGTACCTTGTCCAAACTTAGAAGATTTTCGAGCAATATGACTTCTTTCCAGTGACTGCTGTCTCCTTTCTCAGGTAAACACTGCAGTTATTGAGAGTCATCAGGATCCCAGAGACAAATGGGAACCTACCCCTTGACTAAAGACAGGCAAATCCTGCCACATTATCTAAACAGAACTATATTTCTTTTTTAAAGGGGCTTTACTTTAAATATTTCTACATGATAAATGTCTGTCTTCTAATGGGATCTTTAAAACCAGTTTGTCTGACCCAGTTTTAAAATAAGCGATACCCAAATTTATACAATCTACACAAACATTCCACAGAACATGACATGTACCCTCAAACAAACCTAGAGGAGACACTCCATTTACTGTAGTGATATTTCTGAAGTAAGCAGATTGTTTTCTAAGGTGACCATTTCTAATACATCTGTCTAGTTGTTTCCAAGAGATTGACTTAACCTAAACTCCAGAGTGGCCCCTCATCTATTAGCCTTTTCTCCTTCATATTGGGACTGGACTAAGGATAAATTGATAGCAACTGAAATAAAATTTGTTGCTAAAAATTTGAAGACATGAACTATAGAAAGAGAGTTTATCTATTTCACCATGATTTACAGCATCTTAAAATGAAAAGGAGAAGGCAGATGGGAGTAAAGGAAGAATTGGAGGAGGAAAAGAAGGCATTGAAAGGCAATGGAGAGAACACATGCCTTTCCACACATCTCAGTGGGTTATTGTAAATGTTATAAAGGTAAATGCAAAATAATAGAAATTTAACTGTGCACACATCTAGGGATTGAGTTGCTAACCATAGTATGTATTTTTTATTTCATGTGTACTCCTTTGTAGATCTGATTTGGTGTATTATTATGCTACTGAAAACAGTCTGATAACTATGGAATTAGTGAGGTTTGTCCTAAGGAATCCAAGCAAAGAAGTGCACCATTCTCAACTCTACTGCTACTTGATGGCTTTCTAAGTTTATTCAAACTGTTATAACGAAATATCATGAATAAAGTAGTTCACAAGAAACGTAAATTTTCTTGGTATACAGATGGAGAGCTATAAGATCCAAACAATAGCCAACCCAATGTTTGGAAAGGACGTCCCTTCTGGTTCATACAGCATAGATTTAGTGCAGTGGTTCCCAAGACTGTGACCCTTTAATACGTTCCTCATGTTATGGTGAGCCAGACCACAAAATTATTTTCATAATATCAAAGCTGTAATTTTGCTACTGTTATTAATTGTACTGTAAATATTTTTTGAAATAGAAGATTGTCAAGAGGGACATGACTCCCAGGTTGAGAACCACCGTCTGTCCTAGCAGGTTAGCAACTTGCTATGCAGAACTTGCTGGCCTTCAGTCGTAGCTTCTGACAGTTTTCCAGGCTCTGCCAGCTGATTACACGTGTCTTCTGCCACACCTAGATAGCTAGGATTTTTAAAACAATGACATGTTTAAAATTCAGTGTTTGCATAGCATGTCAATAACTTGAGTGTGGACCATCATTTATGTGTCATGAAGATGTCTAATCCTAGCATTGATATATATTAATTACATATAGAAGTGGAAATCTAAAACATATTTAAAACAATGTTTGTAACCACAAAAGTGTTCTTGACAAAAGATTTTTAAAAATGATTAGCAAGATAAAGCCACCCTAATTTAATACCTACTGCTAAGTTGCTTTTCCTGTATATTTTGTTTTTCCTTAAAATATAGTCAAACGCAATTTCAGTCATGAGTATATTTTGTTTGTGTGGATAAGGAAAAGCATGGGTTACACAGTGTACATTTTGTTTTAAAGTACAGCTTATTTTGAATATTTTATATTCTATCTTGAGAAGGAAAGCTTATATTTTACGACAATTACTAGTTTTTAAGAATATTTACAAAGGTTGCGCACTTATTAAGAAACTGGTCTCTTTCATATGTGAGTAATTCAAGCATAGCATACCTGTGTTGATTGATGGCAATATTAATTATTCCATAAGCATGTGTTGAATAAATTGTTTAAGCTATGATAAAAAATGACCAAAGGCTCAACCCAAATGAAGAATTGTCTACTTAATAAAAAGAACATAAGCTTCCATGTGAGTGGCTCTTCCTCAACTATACAACCAGACTCACACTTTCCTATTGACATGGCACTAGACAATTTGAAAGCATGTTTCTTTTCTAACATGGCCTTCTAGGTCAGTCAGTCTCACCTGGCCGGGTTATAGCTCGAGGAAAGAAAAACCTGAAGATTTTCTCTTTGTTAGTTTCATGTTTGAAATAAACACCCTGAGCCTTTAAAAAATGTTACGATTTTCTCTTAAAACTCACTAATATCATAACTGCACTAATAAAAGCATAATGTATATTATTAGGTCTGAACTCTTGACTGCGGGTATATGTGCATTTTAGAGATGGCCCCTGCACTAGTGTCATAAATGACCATTTTATAGATAGATAATGTTCTTAATCCATAATTCTTTATTGCTGACGGTTATTGCATTAGATGATGACCCTCAGCTATTAAGAGTCAGTTTTTAATATCACAACCATTTAGAAAGGTTAATGGACTCGGTTTTGCGATGTCACCTTTGGATGCTCCAGGTTGGGAGGTTATATTTGTGCTCCAAACTGCCAGAAAAATATCTACTTATTTCTTTGCACTCTGCACTTTTAGTCCCGTCATTGTGTTGGGTAACTGTGGGTTTGCAGCTAAACGGAGAGCAACTGCTTGTGACACATAACCCATTTCCAGGGGAGTAATACTCTTTTTAAATACATATTCTATATTCGGCCATTATTTTCCATTTCGACATAAGAGCTGAAATTTAAATAGATGTAATCTAAATCATTTGAGGGATAATCACTTGACTGTTCAAAAAGAAAAGACCTATACTACAAGCCGCAGTTTTGTTGGCAAGTTTTTAAGTTCTGCATGGCCATTGTACAAAGTCATGGATCCCTTATGGAGACTGGTCCATGGTTCAGAATCTCCCACAGAACAAACCACGTTCTTTGTAGGTTCAGTTAACTCCACTGAAGAAGTCTAATCAGGGTTCCATGGGGGTCATTTGTCATTCATTTGATGACCTTTATGCATTATTCTTCCTAATATAGTTTTTATTCCCATTAATTCCATTCATTACTTGTGACCCGGATTTGAAGAAAAAGAATTTTAGGCCCTTCCTTCCCATTCCAGAAGCTGGAAGTGAGTGTGCACAAAGTACAGGTCCACAGTGAATTGCACTTCCTTTTCTCCTTGTTGTCATAGATCCTCTGCGAACTGAGTGTGGTACTGACTCAATGGCTTATAGCTGATGGGTTGCCATCAAGCAGAATGCAAGCAGAAGCTTGATTCTGTACCAGAGTTGCCGTCACTTACTTGGAACTTTCAGAATGCAGGTACCTGGTGACATGCCTAGCTTCTGCGAGATAGTAGAGACCTTGTTTCGGTAACTTCTTTAAAAAACAACATCCAAGCATAGGCAGGAAGCCAGACTCACCAGTCCCCTGCTGAACTGGCTGTTATCAAATTCTCATTGGCTCAAGGCCCTAGGTTGTATCACATACCACCACCACCACCGAAATAAATTACATTTTGGAGGTTAACAAAATACCTGTTCCTGGAATCTTGGTGATTTGCTGTTCACTCACCAGTGACATGTCGCGAGAATTATCCTAATACGACACAGCGTATCTGCTTTCAGTCACAGACCTGGACAATAATATTTTGCAAATGTTTCTGTTTTTACCATGTTTAGGTCTGAAATTCACACCTCACTGTCACTGTGTGGCATCAGTCGGGCCTAGGCTTCCGTCAGAGGGTTGCTGAATGGTGGCATGTAAGAATGATGTAGGTTCTCAAAGACGATCGTTTTACGACATCACTGAGAGGCAAGTCCCTTTATGCTAAGATGATGCTCACTCAAAGAGTGTTTGGTAATTTATGCTAAATAAAGCAGCTTCTTAAGGTTGGAAATCAGCTCTTCTTGATAGAACAAAGAAATCTAGGGATTCTGATAGTGTATAGCCACCTCTACAATAAAAGAAAAAGAAGGCATTCAATCACCAAAGATGAGGACCCCTGTGACGACACAGAAGAGGGATATGAAATTTAAAGTCCACGGGAAACAGGAGCGGTGAAGGTTAACTCATATTTCCTCTGTCTTCTCAGTATCGCTTCGCGAAAACCATCACAATCTATCCTAAGACTGTAAATTTGGTATTTTGTACATTAGAAGGTACATTCAACTGACAATACTAGGAAATCCATTTTTACAACTTAACAATTTCTGTCAACATTTAAAAAATGTTTTTGGTATCCATTTCTTGGGAGACCCATAAAGCTGGCTTCCCAGGGCAGTCCTGGTTTCCGCTGGTTTTTCATCCCCTGACTATTTCTCTCTTCCATTTCAAAGAAAGCTGCTGGCCATTTTCTCATCCTGTTTGCCTTGGTCTGGGATGCTAGGTGATTCAATATAATTAGGTGAGATTTTTTTATAGGCCCTCACAGGCTAACAAAATAATAAATGTGGCAGTTCAAATAATGACAATCATAGTAGGTCAAGCAAGAAAAAGGAAACAAGGACCATGGGCTGGAATAGATGATTTTAAAGATATTGCTGTTGGTTTCCTTCGTGTTTGTTCTCAGATTTCTTATGGGATTTTTCTCTATTATGTTTATGTGGGAATAGTATCACTGTTTTGCTTGTTCCTGATTCTTTAATTCTAGTATTCAGTGTACTGATTAGAGAGAGAGAGAGACTCACATCCCGCTGCAAAATGAATCTTTGTCCTTGAAATTATATTTATTCTAGATCCTTCTCTAAAGAGGCTTCTGAGGCACACATTTTTTTGACATGTCTTTTCTCTCTTGTTTCTAAAATTAATGAATATTTCTTGTAGAAAGTTACAGAAAATACGGCAAAATATGAAAGAAAAAGATTTCAATTTTCCATTAACTTACTAGGAGAAAGTCCCTACTGTTATCCTTTTGTCTTTTATCTATGACAAAATAGGCAAATTCATGTGATATCTATACAGCTGAAATCATGCATTTTTAAATGAGCAATATGAAAATGTAACCATGTACATGAGGGTTTATCACATTTCCAGTAAAAAAAAATTCAGTGTAATGATTTTAAAATTAAATCACAACTAACACCTTCAATTGTTATAGGATACTGAGTGCACAAATACTCCTTAGATATGAAGAGATCTGTTTGGCTAAGAGCTTGTGAGAACAGTTCACTAATAGCCACACAAGGGGCTGCATGACTAAAGTCCTGTAACCCAGGTTTTTTCTTGTTGTTTGTTTTTGTATTCATTTATTTTTTCCAGTGACATTTTGGTGAGAGAAGTCTTGCCCATCAGCCACCCGTTGTGTATCTCAGTTTGTACCTCTTCGTGATCTGTGTAAACAAAGACAAAGCGTACACATTTTTCCCTTTCTTTTTCATTTCTGAACCTCAGCTCTCTTCAGGATTGTCCCATCAGCACCCAGAAATGTGGGATCTAAAAGCTAACAAGTCGTGGATGCCAGCATGCTGTGCCTTTCTTTTTCTTTCCCACCCACTGCTCTCTCCTTTGTTTGTACAATATTCTTTTATTCTGAGCAATATAACATTTGGGTTCTTGTAATAAATGCCTTCATGTGAAGCAGTTCTGCTAAGAGAATGTTATTAGACTGTGCTCCCAGGCAACACACCTCCGCACGATCAATACCAAGCCAGGCCTCAGCTCATTCCCTCTTTGCTTAAATTCCCTGCAAATGTGCAAGAGAAGCAGCAGAGGGTGTCATCAATCACAGGCCACGGTGACATATGCTGAAACCTGACCAGGGCCGAGATGTTTTAATAAGGCATCCATTAAAACCCTCAAATAAATTGCAATTTGAAATCAGAACATAATACCAGCCAAGTTTTCCTCATCCATCTTGTGGCATGTCATGTAATGTAATTGTGTTGTTAATTTATCCAAGAACTTTCTCAGTACAGTGTTTCATTGGCACTGCTTAATTTCCCTGTAGACTATTTGTGTGTCTGTCTGTGTGTGCACGCACATGTGAGAGACAGAGAGGCGGAAGCATGCAACTGAAGGAGAAAGGAATGAGATGGAGAGTCTGTAATTATTTCCTGTGTGTTTATGTCTGTTTCTGTGTCTGTTGGTCCCTTGGAGGGAATAGTCACAATTCTACTTGCCATGGTATTAGGCATTAGGTGAATGCCTAGCCAGGAATTTGAAATGTTTGACATTTTGTCAATGGTCCCTAAGCACCCCAACGCGGCCTGGCTAGCTCTGGCCTACAGCAGGACCACACCCTCCCCTATGTAACTTGCCATCAGCGTAAACTCCTCCAGAGGGCCTCATTCCAAGTGCCTGTGGATCGTATCAATAAATATTGACAAAGTGTACAAAGACCACTTAAGATAATCGCACTATAACACTCGTAGAAAAGGATACTACTGGCTGTGGGTCCCCCAGCTTTTGTCATATGTGAAAAAGTTTTGGCAATGGTAAGAAAAGTAAGCTATAAATCAATATAAGAGAATACAAAAAATATGTCTTTGGAATAAATGTCAGTGATTAACTTGAACACATACACACACACAGGAAAGACACAGGGAGGCAAGGGTTCATGTAGATTTCTTTGTCTCTGAAGCATAAATCTAAAAGGTAATGCAATTCTTTGTGTAGGGCTGCCTAAGCAGATTCCAAGCCTTTGCGTAATCTTCTGGGTGTCCCTCTCATCTTCTGTATGAGAAGGCACTGGAAGGCAGAGGGTAGATCCACCACAAATGAACCATCTGTATTCAGCCTGTCATGGTAACTGTGATGCCAATCAAATATTGGTGGAAACCTGGCAAGTGTCTTTTTTTAACCTAATGTGCCAAAATGGCGCCTACTCACGTAGTTGCTATTTTATTACCAAGTACAAAAGAGTTGTCTGAGATATAGCAAAGAAATGAAGGCAATTAAATTTAAAGTATTATAACAGTTAACAAATTAGTATCCATCACCCCCACCCCACCCCCCGTTACTGGTCCTTATGTGTGAGCTGGTGCAAAGAACATCATATACTACCTGGACACAAACTTGCCCACTCCAGCCTCCTACTTAACACTACACAAACAATTAGGCGAGCGCTGGGTATGAGAGGTGCCAGGGAGTCAAATTAGTTTCTTCTCTCTGCTAATGGATGGCCTTTGTGGCTTGGTTCAGGTGCTGAGATTCACTTAGTTTGAAAGGCAGGGAAGGAGGGGAAACCCCTAAAATAATTTTATCTCCCTACAGAGAAGACGTCTGGCTACCACCTGCCCAATAAATGTCAATTGTGTTATTGTTTTAAAACATAAGGAGCCCGGTTCTGAGGCACTGGAAGCAAGGTTGAGAGTTACAGGAAGAAGGGGGAGTGGAGTAGCTTCAGAATAGAGGGCGAGCCAGAGCTGAAAGGGATCCATTGACAATTGCACCAGTGAGCACGCTGCTCTCTCCTAGAAGCTATGCGAGCACCTCTGCGAGCATTTCTGAGAGGTACTGACGCCTCACCCAGCTTTCAGCTGCCTTGTGATACTCGGGAGAAATCATGTTTAGTTCCCTGTAGTTGAAAATATTTTGAGGTTTTGCTGAAATTTGTTTGGAACAGAGAGTATGACGCCCGAAGCAACATTCGAGGGCTCAGAACCAAAAGGAACTGGATGGAGCACACAACAATGCTGCCTCTCCGGTTCCACGTGAGCCTGGGCTGCCAACTGTCACAGACTTTTCCCGGGAGCCCAGCTCAGGCTTCCTGGCAGTCCACTGTAAGCGTCCCTTCACAAGCATCCTTGGCAGTTTTGTTATTTTAATGTCGGCCTTACCTCTCTTGATTTCCTTGTCCAGAATGGCAGTCATTTGGAGAACAGCATTCCTATTATTGGATATGCTTTCTTTGCCTTCAGTTGCAGCTAAAAATGAATTCTTCCTTGCATTGATATTTAACCACTATCCTCGAAATGCATAGAAGGAGGAGAACATTAAAGCCGTGGGACATGGACCTTTAATTCCTCTTGGGTATTGCAAGGGCAAGAATGAAATGTCAGTTCCCAAGGTGATTACACTGTGAACATTGGCAAGAATGAAATAATTGTGTCCTACCTAGGGTGTGAGAAATGTATACATGGAGCGATAAAAGCCATATGGGAACAGACAGTATAGGATAAGCACATGTACAGCACAAAAGAATTCAATTGGCTAGATGACACAGGTCTCTGGCCTTTGTGGAAATCAATGAATTGCTGTTGAGGTATCTTTTGAAGCAAGGGAATTGAAGAGCATAAAGGCTTGACTCTCTTACCCACTGAGGCTTGTTCAAGTTAACCTTGGGATACTTTTTAGGAATCTGATTTGTTTTCCATTTTGATTTCCTTGTTTCTCGCAGCTTCCCAATTTACAATCCTGCATCTTCCACTGCCTTTAGCTAAGGGTGCCATCATTTAGCTACCCTCTTGGTAATTAAATTCAGCTGGGCTCTTCAGTTATCTTCAATCTGCATCTCCCTGTTTCTAAGCTAACGAGTGCAGTTGTGTTGGGCATGTTGTGAATGACCTTTCCCAGAAGCTAAGATACCTGCGTCTGAATTCAGGGAGAGGTTTCATGTTTGCAAAAAATTTCCTAACACTTTCTCCTGAATTCAAACTCTGATCCATAAAAATCTTCCAGCAGAGCCATTCTAATTTCAGAAGCCTGGTGAGATGAAGCCATGTGTTATGTTATAAACACCCCAACAAGAGAACTTGGATCGTACCATGCTCTGTTTTTCCCCCAATGTAATTTATAAATGTTGTTGATTCTGCTTCACCATTCAGAGACTCCTGCATGTGTTGCTCTCCCAAATTCCCTACTTTAAAATTCCCTAGAGACCTGTAAGTTCTGGTTTTATTAAAGAAATAGGTTACCCTCATTCCCACATACCCCCCACATACTCCCCACCCTTCCAAAAACAAATTTCCCATGCAAAGAACTAATAAACCAAGTCAGCCGCACTCAATGATATTGTCAAGAAAACCCCAGGAGAAAACCATTTAAATTTCATGGCATAAATCTCAGCCCTTGGCCAACCTTCTCTTGGGTAAGTGGGAAGCACAATTTTCATGCTAATTCTTCACTGAGCCCCTGAGTTTTATGAAAGCTACATTTTATCTGTTTGGGTATCAGCAGTCACCGTGTAACTGGAAGTGGACTCCATTAGCACCATGTCCCTTTTATTACAGCAGTCACAGTTCTTTGTTGACCCCCTTTCAGGTCCTATACAAAGGAAATGAAAATGTTTTCTATTTAATACAGCAGCATGTAACAAGAGGCTTAGTTATTACATAGCGAGCTGAAGTCTTCTTCTTTTGTTTCAGCTATTACTCTGAAGTTGAAATTTCCTAGCACTTCTTTTTAAATTGCTGGCTTTCAAGATGGCAGTGAGTGGGAATACTGCTCCTATGACTCCTACCAACTTATCCTACCAAACACCAGCTTAGAAGGTGATATCTCAGCTTCTTGCAGACAATTATTAAAACCAAGAAGGAAAACCAAAATTCAGCCAGGCAGTGAACGTAGATTGAAGGTATGGAAATTTCAAACTTCTTCTCAGGTCCTCCGATATAATATCTGCTGACATGATGACTCTGTGTGTTCCAGGCTTGGGTACTGAGCTTGCCATGTGTGTTCTTTTGTTTTGTCACTGCAGCAGCAGAAGTTACAAAGCAAGTGGGTATTCTTCACAGTGTTTGCTTTGAGGCCTGACATGGTCCCTCTAATTGTCCTCTATTGCCTTATAAAGAGACAGATAATCTAATCATTACTGGGACCTAGGACTGCCTGACCCAGGAGCCTGCTCATCTTCCTTTTGACATTTCTAGCTTTATAGTAAGAGTGATGTATTCTCTGTTAACTTTTGAAAGAATTACTTCTGCTGCTTCTTTATTTTAAATTGTAATCCTGTGTTCTGTAGTCAGAGGCTGCTTATTCATTTCCTGGCCACCCAGACCCAAAATAATCACACAGAAATTGTATTAATTGCAATACTGTTTGGCCAATAGCTTAAGTGTATTGCTTGCTAGCTCTTATATCTTAAATTAACCCATCTTTATTATTTTATATTTTATCAAAATGCTCATGGTTTACTGATACTGATGCACAGGCATCTTTCTCCTCTGGCAGCTACATGGCATCTGTCTGGCTCAGTCTTCTCTTCCATCTGCTTAGAATTCCCACCTTGCTCTATTCTACTAAGCCACTGACCAAAACAGCTTTATTCCTTGACCAATAAATGCAACATATATACTGAATTCTTTCCATGTTAATTTGTCCAGTTATGTTACATAATTACTAGATTCTCTTTCATGTAGCCAGCAAATTAATTGCTATAAACTTCAGTTAACAAATTGGAAGTTTGAGATATTCACTGTAAAAAAAAAAGTGTGTGCGGGGGGGGGGGAGCCTAACAGATTACTTTGCAAAAAGATAGATAACAATGAATTTAAATTGTAGAAGTCAGAGAAATAGATATGAATGTAAAACCCTACAGGAGTAGGGAGAATCACCCAATTCATTTCCCCTAGTGAAGTCAGGAAGGGTGGTAAAGAGAGCAGGGAATTCATTGCATACAGCAAAGGTGTCCTCTGCTTTGGGAAACAGAAGTGGGTGAGCATAAACATTTAGGAGACAGGTGTGGGACATAGAGATAGGTGATGAGACCAAAATGGAAGCCTGGACTAAACTCTCGGAGTCTTATCTACCCAATGATAAGAAGTCCAGGTTCTATCCTATGCACATTATAAATTTCCACAAGTCAGCAGTTTCAACCACAATATATTCATGACTGTCTTGTGTAAGTTTTCTCAATAAATGAGGAAACACTGTATTGTTTTGTTTTTTTCTGGGCCAGGAGTTTAATTTTCATGTGAGACATTTGAGTCATTTGCCTTCTTCCTGGATTGAAAGACAAACCTTCCAGAATAATGATCATAACTATGACTTGCATCTGTATAGTGTTTTATACCTTCCAAAGCAAATAGTTTCCAAGAAAAAAGATAAGTGATTTAACTTGATCCTCACCACAGCTTTGTGAAATAGATAGGGAAGTGTTGTAATTACAAAAGAAAAATACAGAAATATTAATTTATCTTTTGATCCCATACAGCAGCAAGACCACTAGCTATGCACCATTTCCTGCCTCTTGTTTATATTCATCTACTTACAGAATTGCTGTATGTAAGACACACACACACACACACACACACACACACACACACACACACACACACCTAAATCTCTTAGCAAATAATCTGAGACTCTTACAGGAAAGAGGAAGCCCACATTTGTTAGAACACACCCGTGAGGCCTCCCGCAAAATGGGTATGAGCTTTTTAGTAGCGAGTACCCTGCAGACACAAGAAACAGTTTACAAATTCTTTTCTGTGTACTAGGTTTTGACTGACAGATCCTGTTTGCACATTTCAAAGGTATGCTGTTTCAGGATAGTTTTGGCTTCAGTGAATTTGTTTGTATGCTAGAGACATTTGATAACCACAAAGGATTAATATCTAACAAAACTAGGTATCATGATATCATACCAAATAATTAAAAGTATTATTGATGGCTTTATAATGTATGATAATGTATGACGTTAATCCTTTCTTGAATGTCCTTAAGCCATCTTCATTTTTATACACTGCTCACTCTCACTAATGAAATGACAAGATATCTGGTATTTGAGTACCCTGCTGCAGTCTTATAGATTAATATAACTTATATATAATAGAAGTACCATAGGTTTAAGCCACACAAACATAGTCATCATGTAAATGGGGATATCTGGGCTTCTCCCTTCAATATGTATGAAAGAGAGAAGGCAAAAGAGAGAGAGAGACAGAGAGACAGAGAAAGCTTATGTCCATGAGTGCAGTGCCTGAAGAGGCCAGAAGAAGGCTTCGGATCTCCTGAAGCTGGAATTACAGGTAATGAGCTTCCCAACATGACTGATGGAACCAAACTTAAGTCCCCTACAAAGCAGCAAGAACTCTTAACCACAGATCCAGTGCTCCAGATCGAATACCTATGCTTCTTAACAAGAATAGATAATACCTAACAGATGAGATCATTTCTATGCTTAAGATAGTGATAAAGTTTGTGTAGCATCTAGACTGGGATCAGGAGCCTGTAGGATTCAGTAAACTACCTCTAGAGTTATGGACAAAATTAAGCCTGTTTTCATTGTCAGAACTTAGCAGCTAAGAAACTGTCAAGAAATCGTTGAAATTGGAAGCTGTAGCACACTCTAGCATCAATCAGAGCAGAGTAGTTCTTTGGGTCCTTTCTATCATGCCGTCTTCTTCTGTCCTCTCACTGTGTCCATCAGCTCTACTGTCTCACAGTTTACTGAAGTTATAAAATACAAATGTAACTTGTAGTTTACAGTGTTGAGATATAGTCCCCAAGGGCCAAAAGAACATTTTGGAGTGACTAAAGCAATCAAAGCTTTGATAGTGAGACATTAGACACAAAATGCATGATGGAGACTGAGACTCCTCCTGCTGTCTCTGATGTCACACTGAACATGAGGATTTTCTGTCGACTTAGATATGAGGGCACATCTTTTCCATTCTTAAGAACGCATCTGTAGAGACAGTCTAATAAGCTTTTCACGAGATGCGTGCACTTGGTGTGTGCATTTCATCATGTAGGTGGCAGCAATAGATATAAGAATCAGTGTCTTGGTCTTTTAACTCCCTCATGCCCTTTCCTATGCAAGGGTTCCAAGGCTAATGTTCTATGCTAGCTCCTCACCTCTCTTGTCCATACTGACAGTGTGAAAAGCTCCTTCGTGCCAGAAAATGGAATAATTTTTAATAATGTTGTCTGGCATGCCTCTTATTACCTAAGTGCCACAAATACCTTTCTCTTTCACTGATTTCTGTTAAAAATGAAGTTACTGAGGAGGGCTGTTCAGCTCATGATAGATTTGAATACAGCTTTTTTAGTAAACTGTGTGGGGGAGACTTGAGATTCCCAAAAACAATCTCAATCTTTTTATTTTTTTTCAATCTTTTTATTAACTTTTCTCTTTGAATGAGCTATTCCCTTTGGAGAACCTTCTACCAGCAAAGCAAAACATTGGCCTATCCTTTGAGGCAAAGGAGAGAACAGAGAGAGAACCTAAATTATGTTATGTCTCAAGCTAGCATGCCTGGTATGTCACTTGAATATGTAACTCATGTTGGTGATGATTGGAATTTATAAATACAATGCCACAGAAAAATATGTAATATTTATCATCAGGTTGTTTATCAATGTTTTAGCTTGCTTTGATTGATTAGACCATCAAAAGTTGCTTTGACACACAGGTTAAATGGTGGACATTTTAGAAAATGAAATTAATCAAATCTATATGTGCAAATATTTTTGTTGTTATTGGTTCCTTTTGTTTGTTTCGTATGTTTATTTTGGAGCATGTTCTTTCTATGTGGATCAGGTTGGCCTCAATTCTGTTTTGTAGCCTAGTTTAGTATCCAACTTGTTAAGCTCTCCCCCCCTCCTAAGAACTGGGATTATGGGTGTGAACCACTGTACCTAGCTGAGCGATTTTAACAAAACATATTCAAAGCATGTGATAATTGATACAATTGTTTTTTTAAAAAAAAATATATTAACAAAGATGTTTGAAACTGACAAAATTTTATTTTCCAAACTCAAGTTTAAGTGATCCAAAGCTAAATAATGTCCTTCGAAGAAAGTGCACAGCAAGAATAATTACCACTTATTTGCTAGGTCTTGGGAGCCTTCCCAGGAACTGTGGCCATGAATGACTGTAATGACTGGTAGCAAAGCCTTTCACGTGGCAGACTGTCTATCATTCTTTGCTCTCAATAAAGTTGAAGGAGCACTTAGTCAACTTGTTAGATACAGGGCTCTAAAAATATTTTTTGATGATGAATCACACTATGATATTTTGGCATAGAACTCCTACAGCATAAAGAATTGAATGTCAGTTCTCTGATGAAATTCCTTGCCTGTCTAACTACCTATTTGTATAAATAAGGTTTTCCCATTCCTGTATCTATAAGTGAGATGATGATTAGAATTGGTGCTGATCTCTATTTCATTCTGGCATTAAAACTTATGTACAAATACACATTATATACAGCAATTGAAAATGAAGGAGACACATCCATCCTTTTAAGAAATGTGTGTATAATGAAATAGTGAGATTTGTTATATTTGATAGTTATAGTAGTATGCAACTCATTCCCACTGTTTAATCATTTATTTACTGATATAAACAATGTATAGAGTAGGAAATAAATCTGAAATGATATTTTAACTATAGAGCTTTATGGCAAAATATTAAATAATATTTTAATACACATTCTTGTTATATAGAGATAACATAAAACAATAAATAAAAGAATATATAGGATGAACATGGGTAAAAGATAAAATCAGTAGGAAAAGTCAACATAGAATTCAAGAAGAGAAAGGAAATCTATGAAGCTCCCAACTTTTGGAGACTGTTGCTTGGGCTGCCTCATGTCTCATGAAACCTAAATGAGGTTTTACAGCATATCACATATGCGTGCACACACACACACACACACACACACACACACACACACACACGAAAAAATAGCAGCACAACCAGACAACAGCCATTCCAGGCTTAAGAAGAGAGGAGGTGGGGAAGAAATATAAATGCCAAACAGGGAAAGAGAGAAAGAGCCCTGGGAAGCTAAGAATCATCTTCACTGAGTGAGGGTATTCAGCAACAGTCAGATCTGCACCTAACATCTGCCGAAAGCCTTCTGCTGTGAGGGAGTACAATAAATACACACCTGAAGAACCGGATTCATCACAGTATCTTAGATAGACTAAAGTTAAACCAAAAGCAAACCCCTTCCAGATGCGATTGTTTTTCATCAATACAGACCTTCTGAACACAGAAGCTCAGACCCAGAATGCTTGCTGCTTAGAAAAACTAACACACGTGTGTTCCTATGGAGATGCTGCCCTCTCTAGTGCCCTTATTTTTCTTTTCCAGTGGAGTCCAACAGACATGATTAATATAAAATTTAATGGGGATTTGGCCATGATCCAAATGTACACTAAGCAGAGGGAGTCGGGGACATGACAGTGTGCTGACTCCACAGAAAGTCCCTTTGTGCCCATTAAGAGGAGTTGAGTAAGGAGTTAAGGAAGAGAAGCTAAATGCTATCCAGATGTATTAGAGAATCGATGCTCACGAATACAGATGCAGACAAACATGGTCATCTCTAAAGATTTTAGAGATCACATTAAGATACAGTCTTAACAAAAGGCACAGAGGTGAAGCCAGTGACCTGATCTCATTGTAGACTGTTTTGAAAACCCAATCACAGGCAACATTTTTGAGGTCCTCCCATCAAATGCTGTCCTAAATGTGTTATGTTAGTTCAAGTGAGCCACACAGCAAACCTACACAAGAGATTACCACTGGCCCCAGTTCAGGGGTGGAGGATCCCAAGCACAGAAAAGGTAAGCAACCTTTCAAAAGATCATCAGCCAATAGACGGTAGAACTGAGGTTTGGGTTCTTTCTTTCTGATCCCATACCCCTGAACTCTATGGAAACTCTGCTGTTAAAGACAAAGAAATGTATACTTGAAGGTAGGTTTTAAAATGTGGCAAGGGCAGATGGAGGGGGGAGTTGGGGATAGTTTGGCCCTCTGCCTAGAATTAAACATTCGCTAATATTCTTTCTTCTGTTTCTAAGTAAACGGTTCTAACACACTTATTTTATTATCATTATTTCTATCTGACATGCTGTGTAAGAACATCATGATTTAAAATATCTTAATAACAACCCAAAGAAAAGAACTTAAAAGTGATGTTCGGAGAGAAAACAGATGGCAACCAAGTGCTAACTCTGAATTCTTATATTTTTGTGTGGCGAGAAGATGTAGTTGGTAAAAAGTTATGCTAATAAGCAAAATGTTCTTATATTGTTCTGAGCTTATTATTCAGAAACCATTTCTGAGATCTTTAACGTGTTGAAATAGTAACCAAAAGTAGATTACATCAAAACAAACTCAATGCCTTCCTGAAGTTTATCTACTTTAAGCAGATTTGTGAGATTCACGGAGTTCAAAACTAAAAGTCACCCATATGATGGAACAGTTTTTTGTTGTGTAAGGTATCTTCTCTTAGCTAATATGGGCGGGGGAGTTGATGTAAATGCAGACCCCGTGCTGAAGTGGTTTTAATGATCCTGTAAATTCCCTGGACCAAAGATTAGCAGCTAGGGCACTTGAACCCAGGATCCTAGCTCTTGGGGAGGCTCTCAGATGGCCTTGAAGTGTTTCTGCAGTTTTCCCAATTTAACTATGGCTGAAGCTTTAGCTTCCTGGAAAGTTTTGCCCTAGTTCAATAGCCCTACTGTCCTTTTCTTCACCCCATTCTGAATGACAACTGTTCCTTCCGTTTTGGCTGGGGAAATAGTACTTTGGGATTAAAAAAAAAAAAAAAAGATAAGCAACCTCCCAAACTCCCTACACAATTCTACCATAAGGATTTATTCCTATTCCTGGTTTGACCTTGTGTTATCCTCTTAATCCAGCTGCAGTGATGTATTGTACTGGCTGCCTGCCACACGCAAAAGTCTACGGCGGGACATCCTGTCGGAGGCAAAAGGCCAATGTGGCCTGTTTTTCAGCTGCTGGATTGACATACCCAGACCCCAAGGACAGCAATAATAGTATGTACATGTATATATTAAGAAATCATACACACTCTATGTATGTGCGTGTGCACACAGGCATTATTTGTGCTACATATGCTATGACCTTGAAGTGATGCTCATGGCCACACAATCATGTTCCAGATGTCTTACACACTTCCTTCGTTTGATGTTTGGAGTCTGAAGCCATACATCCAGTGCTTCAATTTCTGTCCCTCATGACATAAAAGGCCTCTTTTCAGTCTTAGGGTACTCCCAGAGAATGACTGGTACCTCCTTCCTGCACGGACGTGTGTCACATGGGGAGTCTGAAAACAGTAACACACCTCCTGATTCGCAAGTGGCTGGCAGGATGTTGAACGCTATATTTCGTGTTTCCGTGTTTCTTACTTGCACGGCATTTTTATTTTTATAAGAAAGTAGAGGAAATACCGACCCACATGGATAGCAATGCAAACCTTAGACTTCGGACCTGGAGGTTTAGCATGGCTATGCCTCTTCTCTATAAATCACTGTCCTGAATGCTACTAAATCTAGCTAAGGAAGCTATATCAATATTTTGTCTGACAACACAGACACAGTTTGGAAACAAGTGAGGGAAAAAAAAGGTTACAGGCCCTGGAGATTCTTGGATGTTTCTCTAAATCTCCTATGTAATTAAAGAAAGCAAATTTGGATGGAATTTTAACAGATTAAAAAGAGAGTTGTAATGAAGCCAGGATTTCCTCTTGAAGAATTTTTATTCAAAAAGTGTCTGGGATGGCTGCGTACTCAGGATAGCAGTGTGTGCTTTAGATGTTTTCATCTAAAGAAGGACCGCTAAAGTAAGACGTTTCTGATAAAGAGATTATTTTAAAATATGAATATGTGATCTAAATGCTTTAAATATCAAAATAAGTAATTAACTTTCAACATTCTCTTTGGTATTCAAAAAATCTGTCATTCAGCATGTGAGTCTTCCTGTTATTTATCTTGCTTTATTGCTTTAAATATCTGTAGTTTTTCTATTTGAGTCTATAATCTGATAATGAATCACTTTGTTCTGGATAATTTTTTATCAAAAACTAAATAAATCTCTTGGTACACCATACAATATTAACAATACAGTTGTCTAAGCAAGACCTGCCCAATGATCATACCATTTGGCGTGTGAAAGCAGACTGGGGAGTTTCACAGCGTTCTACACCTAGATGAAGAGCTACAACCAACTAATGGATGCCATGAGAGGGGAAACCAGTTTTCTCCAGGATCTAGCTCTCTGGTATGTTATTTGATCCTAAGTGGTGAGCCTTAAACACATACATGTAAGTGCATGTGTGCGTGCGTGCTTGCATGAATGCGTGCGTGCATCAGTAATAATTTAAGAAGAGGCCATGAGTTTGAAAGAGAATGGGGGAGAAAGTAGGAGTTAGAGGGAGGAAAGGGAGAGGTGAAAATGATTTAAATGCAGTAATCATGAATGAAATTCTCCCCAAAAAAGTAATAAAAAATATCATAAAATTTTGCCTTTCCTGAGACCCAGTGGTCAAATCCATGTATCCAATTAGTCATCTCATGGACAAAATGACACACATGGGTTTTTGTTAATGTCATTTTACTCAAAAAAAAAAAAAACACTAAGGTAATTATGCATGGAATAGCCTTAAGTTTGAGAGCATATCAGAAGAAAAAAATTTTATTTGATGGAGAAAAATAAGGTAATATGAAGACAGTTAAAAGTGAGCATAGTTCTAAAAAAATAATTTGAGCATAACAGAAGCACACAATTAAAATATGATCTAAAGATGCAGTCTGGAGAAGGTAGAGACTATGAGCAAGATTTTTACTTAAATGTTGTAACCTAGCAGTGGTGATTATAAACTGGAAGCCGTCCCAATTCACTTTATTGATACAGCCACTGCCAAGCTAAATTTTATCCGCTCTGAAAGGTAATGCCCACCCTCCAATGAAATCATTCTGTTTCTAGTGCTATGCCTGTGGTTTCTCACAAATCTAGGGCTGTGATGGACACACACTGCAGTATTTTGATGCTCACATGCTCTTTTAATTTTATTAAACTGGGAACACCTTGAGAGTAGAAACCTTCTATGAATCTATAATAAGTATGTTCTCTTACTCAAGGCAAATGCTTTATGAGACAGTGGATGGACAGACGCATGCATGGATGGATGGATGGATGGATGGATGGATGGATGGATGGATGGATAAGAACATCAGTTGGATATTCAGCATTACATGGTACACAATGTGATGAACCATTTTGTACCAGCCTTTAATGTACCCTCAAGGCTACATGTAGCTTCCCCTTCCTGTCAGTAGGGTTAAAAAATCAAAGTTGTTAATCAATACTTCCTTTAAAGGGTCCTTTTCTCTCCTTTAACTAAATTTAATAGTAAAGAATGATTTGAAATGGTATTCAACAGCCTTTCTATCCCCTCTGGGGAGACAGGCTTGTTTGTTATATAGACAAGGTTGTCCTTGAACTAGAGATCCACTACCTCTTTTTATGAGAATTTACCTGATAGGTGCATGTTACCAATAGCTAATACAATTATAAAAGGCATTTTGGAGTATTCTAAAGCAGTTTATTCCACCTAAAATAAATCTGTACGTGGAGATTAGAACCCACCAGGAATCTGAAAGGCCAGGCAGCAACTCTTCAAAATGACTAAAGAAACCTTAAAGTTGTGTATGTGCAAAGTAGTTCAATAGCAAGCAAAAATTGTATTTTTCCTATCCCAAATTAATCCTTTTTATGATATCAACCCTAAGCAAAATTTTCTAGAGAGCTTTTAACCAAAGTAAAAAACAATCACCTAATCCTAGGTTTTTAAGTAGCATGCGGGGTTCTTAGAGGGTTGGGTGACTTTTTTGTGAAGGTGACAGAAATTTTTGAGTATTTGCAATATCTATGTAGCTCAAAATTGCACAATTATTTATAATATACTTTTAATATTTTAACAAATTGTAGCAGATTGCAGATATGGTTTTTGGACTATTACCACTGATCCAAAACAAATAGTTCGCTCCTTTTTATCAAAGAACAACAATGTGCTCTCAGTGGCATGGAAGTTATTTACAAAATAAATTGCAATCTAAGTTTTCCCCCCATAACAACACTTTACTATGAAACACTTTTGCTATGGTTAGTGACTTTGAAATTATAAAATATGTCTGCAATATAATATGTGGGATTGTTTCCAAGTAGAAAAACATAGCAAAAATAAAAAAAAAACCCACAAGCAATGCCAAACCAAACCAAACCCCATGGTGATTAAAGTATGTTCCCATCACTGTCTACCAGCTTTGTCTTCTTACTTACTTCCTGTATGCTTCTCCCACAGTCTGATTCCATAGACCCTCTACACACACACACACACACACACACACACACACACCACACACACACACACACACACACACATGCCCAAATGTGCAGATGTCTTGTTCCCTGAACTTTTTTTTTATCATAGGTGACACTAATCCATCATTTTATCAAGCACAGACTGTTCCCCAGCCTGCAGGTCCTAAGCTTTGCCACTCAATCATCTCACTCCCCTCAAAGGGCCTCCCTCTGTTATGATCAGGAGCGCAATCAACTCTAGTTGAATTCCTCACCAGGAAGCGGACTTCCACCTTTTTTTTTTTTTAACTTTAAACTCCCTGTCTGCCTTACTACCACTTTACTTATTTTATAATGATCTTATTTGAAAAAAAAAAGTAGTGTCTATCATTGTATCTACTTTATCACCTATTTATTCCTGAAACACATTTTAATGTGACTTTTGAAACCTTAGGTGAGATTGAACCGTCTCATTAATTAAGTGGTCTTTCAGTTATTGTATCATCTGATAATGATTAACTACAGCCAGTCATTGATTACACATTCTTCCTGAAGTCTATGGTCACTGTGACTTTCATGATCAATGTCGCCCTGCTTACCTAGTTTTCTTCCTTCTTCTCCATGGGCTGTTCCTCTCTTCATCTCTTATATACTCCTTGGTTTGTGCTTTTCCTGTATTTATTTTCATTCTGATTACTCTTCAATGAACCCATTTAAATATATGGCCTAATGAACCAACTGACCCCATAAATAGGTGAGTGATCACGGAGTTGACAGTTTGTACGTCTAAGCCTGAGCTCTTTTGTATGATCTGACCCATATTTGTGTCATGACCAGCTATGTCATAACACACAAAGAAGGGCCCATGAGTTTGTGATAGATACAGGCACTAAACAAAATGGCAATAGTCACTGAGATCATTTGTAAATTTTGAATCTTTCTAGTAATGTTAGGCCTGGGTGATTTTTCTAAAGATGAAGAATCAAAAAAAAAAAAAAAAACCTTGCCAGGCAGTGGTGGCACTTGCCTTTAATCCCAGCACTCGGGAAACAGAGGCAGGTGGATCTCTGTGAGTTCAAGGCAAGCTTGGTCTGTAAGAGCTAGTCCAGGACAGGCTCCAAAGCTACAGAGAAACCCTGTCTTAAAAAAAAAAAATTAAATTATGCTTCTAAATGAGAAGAGGGCAAGATACGTTGGTAAATGTGTAGTTTGTTTAAACAGATTTTTAGAAAATGTAACATGCTTATTTGGGTTTTGAATTTGAACATAATATATGCCAAAGTGGGGGTTTTGTCTCCATGCTGTGACTCGAAGCCCAAGTTTTCCCATTGTATTGCCCAGTGACCTTCACACATCCTTACCTTGGTCGTGGTTCTCACGGATTCCTATGTGAGCTGTACCAGCCTCCTCTATGATCTGGTGATCTACTGCCAGAGGTCAAGGTTCAAGCAGGTCAAGGCTTGATAAATTCAATGGCTTCTGCTCTCTTTTTGCTGCAACCAGTACTGAATGAATGATTGCATTTGCTGCAATGTTCTCTCATCTCCTTAGGCCGGTGCTCAGCTGGCTCTAACGCCATAAAGCCTCAAGGAAAAGGGCTTTCATTTACCTTATACCTAGCTGAATCTTTTCAGTGGTTAGCAGCTCTGTTCTGAGAGAGTAGCTTGGGAGTGTGATCTTAACCTCATTAGGGATAGTGCCTGACAATGGTGGCTTCTTAAACCGTGCTTCCTTGAAACTTCCTTGAAATTCTCCAGGGCACGTTTTCCAAGGTCCCAAGCTTTCTGCACTCTGGCTTTTCCTCATCTTTGACTCCATGAGGCCTTGACCCACCTGAACCTTGACATCCTGAGTGTACTTCCTGGAGTTGGTCTGCTTGCCTACACTGTTAACCCTTTCCTTCCTAATCCATCACTCACTGACTATTAGGTCACCAATCGGACAGATGTCATCTCATTCATGGTTCTGAGTCTTTCACTATTAATCAAAAAAAAAGTTATAATGCAGTTACTTTAATATTTTGACAATACTTTCTGATGAAAATTAGATTTAAATTTTATATATTTAAAAACCATGAACTAATACACATTTATTTTTACTAAATACATTATACAAATATTCACTTTCAACACTGACCATAAAGTAGAATAAACTACTTGTGTTTTTCTTCAAGAACTCACATAGACATTATTTCTGTGAATTAAGTACATAGGATCTCTATTTGTCAAAATTTCCACCAGTTGTCTCTTTAATCTAAATTAAATAAATAAAATTGAGTTAATAAGAATATACTTTGTGAATAAATTTTATAAATCATCACATATTGATACATGCTAGTTTAAAACTCTGTTTCTGACTTGTGTAGTGGTGGATAGCTCATTGCGAAAGGCTGGACTACGAGGATTGCATGTTCCAGACCAGCCTAGTTTACATAGGATGACTCGAGCAAAAAAGATGTGGGGGGAGGGGGTGTCAGATCTAGCACAGCTTACTGCTAAATTACTTCCCCAATGTCCTAGGTTGGATTTCCAGCTTAAAAAAGCCTAATTTCCTATTTTTGTTATTTCTGTTGCTTCTTTGTTTGTTTTCTTTTGAGACAATGTAGGCCAGACTGGACTCAAGTTTACTATGAGGTGAAGAATGGCCTCGGCCTCCTGTTCCTCCTCCTTCCACCCCCAGGATGCTGAGATTAGAGTCAGATGTCACCAGGCTCAGTTGAGGGACTCTGAATTCTAAGGGGTAAAAATATGTTGGTAAGAGTTTTCTGAAAAATTCTTATAGGTCATAAAAATTTGATGAGAAATTGTTGAAGATAATCTTTATTAAAGTCAAAGGAAAAATCATGCAATTGACAATTACTTTTTTCAACAAAATTTCTCTCTATTTTATAACAGTAAAACAGAAAACTGAACAAGTGTCTAATTGTTGGGATATTTTGTTTTAAAAAAATTAATATCCACACTATTTTATTATTTACTTTTTAAGATTCAAATTTTCATTAAGGAGCAAAGCAGATACTTAGCATAGATATTAAAACACCTGGCTTACCAAGGAAATTTCTTTGTTGTCTATTTTGGGCTATCTTTGTTGTGGGGTACAAATTTTATAAGAAAGACTGAAAGCTACAACCTTACATAGGCAGACAAAAGAAAGACGAAATCTATTTTGATCAAACAGAATCTAGGTATGTGTTGGAAAGCTTCTCCATTTGCTCAGCAGATGTTCATATAAAATTTCTGTGCATACATATTTCAACCACTGCTAGTTATCTGGAATTTACCCGGAGTCAGCCAAGACGGAGGGGAATGGTCTGAGATAGTCTCGTCGGAGTGCCAAATAAGCAAATGCAGACGAGAGTCAGCAGCTGAAGGGTAAAGAAAGTACAGAAGGAGAGAACGGGGTGCATTATGACAAAGCGGAGGAGAAAAACAGCCAGATGGTGTGGGAGTTGGCGGGATTCATTTGTTTCAAGCACAATGTATAGTCTGAACTTTCATTGGCTTGGTTAGCTCAGTGTTGGCAGAGTAAGACCGAGGAGGGTTTGTGGAGAGTTTCCCTTCCTGTTGCTTCCAGGAACAATATGACATTAAATACCAGAGATATTGGAAGCCTCGAACTCTAGGCTTGCTCTCAGTTTTATTAGCAGTATGATTCAGGGAAAGGATGCACATTCCTGGGAAGCTCAGATCTCACAAATAAAATAAAATGTCAAGAGGAAGGAAAATAAAAGGGAACATTTGTTAAAATTGTTTACGTCTGTTTTTATAGGGGATCATGGGTTTTGCTTCCTTTTGGATTCTAAATCATCTCTGACCCTCTTTGCTTGGGAGCAGATAAGACATGACCAGAGGTTACATACGACATCCTGCTTGAATAAAGTTTATAGCGCTCACGTCTTCACAGCTATGTGTCACAAGTGCCTGATGCCCACAGTACAGTGTTCCTATGTCTGTGCCGCACACCTGGCGGATATTAGCACGTTCTAAGCACACTTTTCATCTGGAAATTCGATATGCTGCAAGAACGCTTTGGGTGTGTGGGACCCAAACAAAATAGATGGTACAAAAGAGAAAATGAGAAAGAATTGTGCAGTAAGTAATAGGGGACGTAGACCCATCCTTTGGGAATTTTCACTCCACAGAGAGACTGTGATCTTATTGCCCTCTTACTCCATACGGTCATCGAGCTATTCCAGCTAGATCAAAGGGTTTCCCTTTTTAAGGACTTCCAGAAACTCTGTGGTCTGGCCTTGAAGAAGACAGATCATTTAAAGACTTTGGGGAGTTCTAAACTACGAGGTGTACGCAAAGCGTCTGCAGTTAGGGCATTTAAAAAGTGGAAATTAACACACGCAGGCCTGAGTGTGAATAAGGTTCTAGACCTACCACAATTTTTCTTTCCTTTCACATACTTGCCTTCTATCAGTATTAATGAGAGTCTGCTCCAACAGAATGTTTTAATGCTGTGGTATAAGTTGTTATAGCCATTGATGTATTTTGTTGGAACATGGTAAAGGCAGCACTGGGTAAAGATTGTAAGTTCATCTTTGGGGTGCCTAGATTCAAATAATGGCCCAACCACTGTTGTCTTGTTATCGGTGCTTGCACAAAGAGTGTGGGGGATAGCCTACTTATGCCTCTGCTCCTTTTAGATAAGCTTTTAGATTATAAGGTTAGCCTTTTCAGAAGAATGCTTTGCAAAGTACTAGGTTATAGAAACTTCTTTTGTATAGTGGAACTAGGAGTAATCAATCAAGGTCTTTCTTAGGTCAGACTGTACTTCAGAAATAAGATGTTTTGCCTTGTATGTGGCTTCAGAACCAACTGGCAATCATTTGCAAATCACGATCAGTTTTTGCAGAGGATGCCCGGTCTCAGGGAAGTCACTGCCACTGCCAGAGTACCATAGGGGTGACTAATGATTAGAGATTCCCTTTGCTGGCCCTTGCCTGTACAACCATATTTTCACATTCTTCTTGCAAATGACACAAACTTGGTTCCTAGAAGCAATCTGACTCCAGTTCCAGCAGATCTAACGCCCTCTTCTATGGGCACTGCACTCATGTGCACATACCCCCTCGTAGCCACACAAATATACACACAATTAAAAAGGAAATAACATATTTTAAAGAGAAAGGTGAAGCTTTTTAAATTCTTACATTTTATAGCAATTGACTCTTTTGTGGAAATGAGTGACATCATTGCCATTTCATTCAGGTTATAATCAAATACTACCTCCCCTGACATTCTAAGTAAAACCAGCACTGTCAAGCTTTCTGAGCTCTGATTTGCTTAGCCTTCATAGTATTTTCACGTGACATTATATTACATTTTACTCACTTGGTCTCATCTACTTCACTTTGCAAAAGAAAACCATCAGTGAGTCTCTGCTCACAGTGGATGCCCAGTGGCTAGAAGAATACCTAACACACTGGACATGGTCAATAAATATTTGTTGAATGACTAAATGACCTGTAAAAAATTTGAAATGGACAGAGGAAGAGGTGGCTATGTAAATAAAAATGCTCAATTTCCTGCAGCCGGGTTAAGGGAGTGGTTCAAGCCCAAACGTTTACTTCCTGACAAAACTGACTTGAGCACATGTTTTAACTCCTCGCCCACTTATCTTTATATCATAACAATCAGCCTCTCTTTTTATGAGTTTAGTATGCTGACTTAGTACATATGTTCATGAGAAAAATTCAATTTTTTTTACATTAAAAATGTTTTCAGCATTAACTTTGGAGGATCAACCTGCAACATGACATACAACACATAGTTCTTCATCAACTATGTCACACAAGAGAGAAAGAGAAAATACGTGACTCTCTACTAAAGTGTTTTCCCAAGGAGATATTAGTGTACAATACTATGTCTTATCACTAATGGCTGAGACAACAATGAAACATAATATAGGGAAAACTGAACAAACACTTTATTTTCCGTGGCTGACCTTAGACTTCTATCCAGAACAGCAAGTTAGTTTACTGTTGCCATTCTCCTCATTGTTTGTCATCATGATCAATGTCTTCATCATCATCATCATCATTATCATCATCATCGCCACCATTTTTGAACGCTTGCTCAGAACCATGAGCTTACAGGTTTTTTCAACTATAACCCTCATAATAAACCTTCAGTCTCTTAATATAGATATTGAAACTAGGGCTCAAAGAAGCCATGTTACATAGTTAGAAAGAAACAAGCCTATTCAAATTCACTTACCTGGATTTAGAGGTAAAACCCATCCCAGAATTTCAGGAGATAACCATTATCTCTTCTAAGTATTTTGTAAGACAACCCAGTTCTAGTTGTACTGAAGACACTTAGACTTCTTAGAATAATGAGAGAATGATGAAATGGCCAGAGATCTTCTTAATTGGTCAAGAAGAAATCAATGATTAGCTCTTTAGATACAGTCTTTAAAAGTTGTTGTGAGCTTGGCAAGATGTCTATGTGGATAAATAGGTTTGCTGCCAGGCCTGATGATCCTAGGACCAATGTAGAAGACTGCTGGTTACAGGATGCCTTTTGACCTCTACGAACACACAACGGCATGTACATGTTCTCTCTCTCTCTCTCTCTCTCTCTCTCTCTCTCTCTCTCTCTCTCACACACACACACACACACACACACACACACACACACACAAACACACACAAAATAACTAGATGTAAATATAAGTTTCTTCCTCTCTAGTTCAGCCCTTTTTCTGTTGTGTGGTATGAATGAGGCTTCTAAATACATTAAGTCATAAATATAATTGTATACATCATATTATATCTTTAATCTGTAAAACCTTTAAACTTTATAAAATTACAATTCAAATCTTTTTGTCTTCCATACAGATTAACAAAGAAAGCTGAAGTTTGGCCTGAATTAGGAATCAAATTACTATAAAATGGCACCCTGCTCAGATAAATCTACTTTTTGTATAATGTGTCAAATGCTGCTGAAAGATCTCTTTATGTGTTATGTACACATCGAGTGTGCATTATCCATATGCACACATATAGCCCAGCAGCACTTCTATAAGGATTATGTATATCAGATTGCCGAATAAACCCACTTAAATCCTTGAGTAAAGTTAACATTACGGGAATATTGTGGTGACATTCATAAGTTCAAGTTTACTTTCCAAAAATAATCATCCTTTAGAGCATTAAAAACACACACACACACATTGGCCCCAACCAAAAGATTATATACCAGGTAAGAACGCCAAATGCAGTTCACACAAAGCAATTACAGTAAAAGCTGTGAGTTTTACTACCGCTTGGGGAATACTTTACACATTTTCTTTTCCTCTGTGAAAGAGACTCATGTTGAGAAACTGCTGCCTTCTCTGTGTCAGTGGAAAATGTGGCTTGCCCAAGGAAAGGCTTAAAATGCGCTACAGTTTCTATGTGGGCCTGGTCAAATGATTTTAAAAGGTAAACTGATGTGGGGGGAAAGTAAGCCTCCTTGTTGTTGAACTGGCTCTCCTCATTTTTTTTTCCAGGACTATAATCTGATTCAACACAGGAACATGCAATACAGTTAGCATTCGACTTTAATTGCAACGAGGTGACAACATACTGGGTAATGAGTTGTTTATGAGTTGTAGATGTGTTTACAATGAGTTGACAATGTGTTGGATAAAGTGTTCTTGTAACGTTGTAGATCTATTTACAGTGAGCAGTGGGGGATGTTCATTAGTTGTCGATTTGTTTGTTTACATTGTTTTCGATTTGCAATCGCTATGAAACAAATTGCACGCTGATGAAGGATGATTGTTTGTGCGCCTTAATGATTTACTGTAGTAGCTTGTCTGAGAAAGTACCTAACTCTGCCTCATCTGTCAGTTTCCACTGCAAAAGCTCCTAGTCACAATAGTTTCATTAGCATAGCATGGACCATTTGTGACAATGTTATGCATCTAAGAAATCTCAGCTTTGCTATTCAGCCCATTGTATTTGGGCTAGCAGACCTGAACTGAATTCTTTCTGCTTGCTACACATTTCTATCTTTTCAGTTATAACATGATTAATGGTTCTCATACTTCCTGCTACAGAAAGAATTCCACAAGTCCTTTGTATTTTGTACTCACATTTTCAGCATCTCGAAATTCACTGTTTCACTGTGTCCATGTAGCTGACCCATATGCAATCACATAAGGGTGCTAATACATTTGTGCACCCTCCCCTCACTTATATTCCATTCACACATCATTCTAAATAAAGCCATCTTGTAATAATATGACACTGGCTAAAGATATGAGTCAGAATTCATGGACCGTGCCTAAGGAATGTGTGGTCTTCAGAGCATGGAGAATTAAATAGTTAAACTCCTAAAATTATGACAGAAAGAGAGTAAAGAAAAAGACCTATGCTAGAAGACAAGAGAAACCACTAAAAATAAGAACAATATATATTTTGATAATCATAAAATAATATGCATTTAAAATTTTCAAAGGTTATGGTATGAAATTTTTGATTGAATCCATGTAAGGATATCTTAGTAGATTATTTTAAACACTACTTTATATATACATTGGGTGAGACCATTTGTTCATTTCCTAGCCACCTAGACTCCCGAAAAAATCACACAGAAACTATATTATTTGCAATACTCTTTGGCCGATAGTTTAAGCATATTTCTAGCTAGCTCTATTATCCTAAACTAATCCATCTCCATTAATCTGTTTGTCACCACGAGGTTGTGGCCTACCGGCAAAGTTCCAGCACATCTGTCTCCTGTGGTGGCTACATGGTGTCTTACTGACGCTGCCTTCTCCCAGCATTCAGTTTAGTTTTGCCTATGTAGCTCTATTCTGCCCTGCTGCAGGCCAAAACAGCTTCTTTACTCATTAACCAAGAGTATTCACAGCACACTGAGGGGAATCCCACATCACATATAGAGCAGTTTACACTTACTAATGCTAAATAGTTTTGTGGGAGTATACATAATTAGAAAAGATAAAAGCAGGGCATATCTGGATGAAGTGAATCAAACCTTGTGATGTGCCAGCATCCTGTTTTCTATGTTGCTGCGATTATGCCAGAAATAGAATCTCAGCTCTAAATTGTCTTAAGCCACAGTACAGACCTGGAGGCTGTTTTATATTTCTCTCACCAGTGTATTCCTATTTCTCATAATACATTTACCTGCATTCATAATTTTTTAACATATGCAAAAGTAAGAAAGTAAATGAAATCCAACAAAATGTATTTTCTTTCAGAAGTCTACGCAGGATGTTCCATGAAAAGTGTTTCCCAGTCTGCTCTCTCAGAATCAGGGTTTTGCGTCGGTGTGTGTGGATTCAGCTTTGCAGAAATGGATTGCCTATGTCTAGTGAGAGATGGAACATTGGAATTACCTGAAAAGTTTTCATATATACAGTGAGCATGTGTTTAAAACTATGGCCTTAGAGACTCTAAATGGTAAACAGGTTTTTTGAAGACCTCCTAGTGCTTTCAATTATTCAGTCAATGGTTCCACAGCAAACAAGGAAGAGCCCACCTTTTCCGCTCGTGAGGCATCATCATATATCACTGTGGGCTTGGAAACGTGAGGTCTCTGGGCTTTCTGACATGCTGACCCTACACCAGATCTGTCACTGGGATCTCAGGAAA
Source organism: Microtus ochrogaster (assembly GCF_000317375.1). Taxonomy (NCBI): domain Eukaryota; kingdom Metazoa; phylum Chordata; class Mammalia; order Rodentia; family Cricetidae; genus Microtus; species Microtus ochrogaster. Next base: position 23,138,609 of record NW_004949096.1, on the reverse strand, counting down.
AGACATGTGAGAAGTGCTGAGGTGTTACAGCCAGCGGGTCACGTTAGCATATTCATGTGGGTAGAAATTTCATCTTCTGTTCCTCCACCCAGGTACTCTGCTAGTAAAAATGCATGAAAGTGGAGTCAGGCTTTCACGTGGCCATTTTTTATGGCAGGCCATTTCAATAGTGTAACAGGGGTAGACACCTATAAATGCATAATGCGGTGGACTCAATTGTAATGCAGCCTGGATACATGTGGAGGTACTATTTGCCCTTTAGTGCAAATCCATTTTTATGTCAAAAGGAATCCATTGAAATTAATAGGGCATTGTCTAAGCAATAAGTAACACTATGTATGCGATACACAAAGGTTTAACAGAAAGATACATTTTCTCCAAACAATGTGAAAAAATTGATAAGAAATTGTATGGTAAATTGGAAAATCATAAACTTTTTTTTATACGGAAGGAAGTGGAAAGGTAACTAATAACGTCTTTAAACAGTAAAAGAATAATGTCTAGTAGAAAAGTAAATGCATTATTTTGTAAATCAGGTTTATGTTGGCACAGCAATACAAGCTGTTTGAAAATATGAGTACACCTATATAGTTGTCCATATTTCAGATGTACCACATAATTTACTTTGCTAGTACATTTCCTAAAAAATGTTATGGGGGTTCTTTCACCAAAAAAAAAAAAATGAGCAGAAAAGAAACAATAGACACAGAGTCCCTTCCATATTCTGTGTTAAAACACAAACCGTCTAGTCTCCAAACCTGTGGTTTTTGAACTTTCTTTGCTGCACTGTGTTTTAAGATTGAATCACTCTTTATGGTTCATTACCTACGCGCTATTTTCCCCATTGTGTGTCTGATGCATCTTAAAGGAATCGTACGCTTCCGTTCCTTTGCTCTAAAAATGATCTGGTATTTCTAGTTTCACCATCACATGTACATCCAGGTTTCCTTTTCTTAAACCCAAGAAGATTTCTTTCTGACTATGAGAAAGATAAAATATTCAGTCCTCAGTAGCTACTCAATACATATTAATTTTTCTACCTTACCCTCAATATGAACTACCAGACTCTCTGTTCCTTGTGTGCTTCTCAGAATTCAATGAAAACCCATTAAGGAGCGTGGAGGACTGCTGCTCCATTCACATTTAATCAATAGTTGTTGTTTCTTTGCTGTCAGTACTAAGTCACAGTGATCAGACAGAAGTGGAATAACAGATTCCAGAATCTTTAGCTCAGGGAGAGCTGCCAAAATGAATTCTTCAGCACTAGGTGCTCAAGAATGGGAAAATCCAGAAACAGCAACTACGTGCCCAATCTAGGTTTTATGGTATCAACAAGAATCAAGACATACCACCGGAGATCCAAAACAAACAAAACGGAGCCCTATAAGAAAGTGCAGCAAACCAAGCTGGCAAAAGACCCATCGTCAGAAGGAGCAGACAGAGGAATGGCAAGTTCCTTCAGATAAGACACTAGGACTCTCAGTATGTCAGAGTGGTGTGTCAGGGACAAAGATGTGAGCAGAGGCAGGACCACCAAAAATAAGTTTGAATAAGTTCCTAGGGTCTTGCTTTAAATATGTCATACAGGTGATGGTGTGGTTTGGTAGTGTGCTTCATTGCCTTCCTTAACGATGTTCAGATACATGGAAGCCTTCTAAATAGATGTGTCATACTGACTGTTTGAATCTTGATCTCTCATTGGCTTTCAGAGAAGATGTAAGGAAATAAAATATTTGATTCAAATCTATTGTAGCCTTAGTTTTTTATCACGTTCTACAATGGGGGTTATTGCTGTCTGGAACTTGTAAACTACAGAATGTGTGTAGTTAAATGTTGATATTTATTTAAAGGATTGTGCCCTGGGTGAAATATGAGTTGGGATAGCCTGCTTTCTTTGAAAGAGCAGTTATGTCACTGCATATCGACAACTATAGCCATGGTCTGAACAATAGGACTACTGTCCGGGCTTAGTGTGGCCGTGTGCTGCTCACACAGAGCCATTTGCCTCACATCTTAGCCCTATTGAATGAGGCTGGAAAGAAAGTTATTAATGTGGTACTTCATAATCTCCGGGATTCTGGTCAGCCATCTGGGTTCTACTGAAGTTCCCAAGGGTTTGCAGAAGCTTCCGGGGTCTGTGGATCATTTTGTAAGAAACCCTAGCCTAGAATTATGGTTAAGTTGACTACAGCTTCTACCCATGAGTAACAGTGTGGATCGCACCGAGGCTTCGAGAATATCCATAAAGGCCTCGCTACTAGGGTGCAAGAAGAGAATGTGCTTAGTTAAATCTTCTTAGGGAGACACCCAGCGCCACACAGGTCTTCACAAGAGAATCAGCTGCTAAATTCCCTGCTGAAAATATGAAGACATTTCAAGTAAGAAAAAATACCCATAGGAGAGATAAAAGGCTCTTCTAGTCCCAACTCGTGCAATATGGAAAATGCAAACTGTGGCATGAAGAGGCCATGTAGACTGACTAGCAAGGATTTTTTTGATGGGAAAGTTAAAGATAGCATATGTAAAAGTGGAACGGGCTGCCTACTGGAGTTTCCCTAGACTTTAAAATATCCTCTTTGCCTATGCTCCTTCTCAGAGACTGACCTTTTAAAAAGTAGAAAGGTACCAAAATGCTATACGCTATATTGAAGCAGTTTATCAAAATGTCACCCAACAGTTGAGGCCCATTGTTAACAAGATATTGTGCTTCCTTACTTACTTAATTACAGTTGTCTTTGGATATCTACTGATAGATTTCTCTGTGACCAGAAAGGGGGGGGGGGTCTGAAGATGAGCATTTGAGGCATTTACATATAAGATTTTAAGAAGAGAAGATAAAATGATGAAACCTTCTCCAGCAGGAATGATTCCCACATAATAAAATGTTCCCGATTTTACAGGTCTATTGTTTGTAGCAACTCCTCCATAAGAGATGCAATAGAAGCCTGGATAATTGCTCATTACCCATGCCATTGTGCTGTCTAAAAGTTACCTTGGCATGCAGCTCAGCACATTAAAAAAAATAGGAAGCATCCTGGAAATTACTCATACAATGTGAACGCCACATGTCCGAGGCAGTGAGCTTTGGATGAACTATAAAGGGTTTCTATTATTTAGATCTATAAAAGCAAAGGAAACAAAAATATATCCAATACTGTGAGACAACGGAACCGGAACCAGGAAATTTATAAGAAGGCTTAGGCAGTGTGTTTAATTTAAAATGTTGAGTCATGTTCAAGCTGTGACATTAAAAACACCCTCCCTGGCTCTAGGAGTTCTCACCCTGAGGTCAGGAAGAAGAGGATGTCAAACATCTCAAGGTTTTTAGACAAAGGACTTCCAATGATCCCTTTCCCTGAAGCATTTCTCGTTTTTTTTTTTTTCTCTTATGTGAACATGAAAGACAAATTCTGACAGGCTCTACAATCAGTGCAGAGGCTTCCCAGTAACCTGTCTCAAATGTTACATCAATCTCCTTTACTATCCCTATACTGAAGCTATAATTCACAATTAAGAAAGGCTATGCCAATTCCTACCCTTTAAAAATGCTAATGAAATCCCAACAATGAAATACAATGAGGCTCAAACTCAGCTCCCCGGATGTTACCAACAAAGACTGCTTATCTTTGGCAGAGACAGGTAATAAGCAAAGGATATGGATTATCTCAGGTACTGTCTGAAACACTCACTAGGCTTTGAAAATGTAGAATTGCTTCAATCCAGAGTTTCTGGGAAAGAAATCTTGACGTGTCTAATTGTGATTGTCCTAGTCATTCTCAGAAGACTTTTTTTACTCAGAGCTCATGAGTACTGTTGTTCAACGTTGGAACTACTCATTTCCAGAAACTAAAATCCGATCAGGGTATTTCCTCAGTGTGGACTGAATTAACGTAGCCACCCAGTTTCTCTCACTCCTGGGACAGTTCTTTGGCACATCCTGAGAGGCTTAGTAATGAGAGCTTGGCATATCTTCTCTCACCTGGACGGTATGGCAGATCTAGAGCCTACACTAGAAATTCTGCCCAACATGAACTAAATGTGGTAACTGTTTGAAGTTCAGCTTTTTATCTAAGCCTCCAATTCTTTTTTAGTATTATTATTAACCGCACAAAAATAGTCCATCTTTGTATCTTTTTAATATTAAACCAAACAAACATAAAAATCATAGTCTTTTGTTAAAGGTATGGTGGGTCCCCTTAGTAAATTATGGAACCTAGGAGTGCCTTGGAGATGCTGACACCGCGTATATGAATCTTTCTTTTCTCATTTCTTGTTGGAATTTCAACTGTTCTCCTTGAGTTCTGTTGGACCATTAAAATACAAATCAATTTATAGATTAACATGAGTTTAAAAAGTGACAAGGAAACTCTAAACTCTTTACTTCTATAAAAAACTAGAAAACAAAACCAAAAATTGATTACTAGATAGAAAAGCTAGATTTTAAAAAGAGCTCAGTTGTTTATCATATGGACTGCTAATACTCCCAACCCTTTAGCCTAGCATTAAAGACGCACAGCCTGCATTGATGATGTCCATTGCCAGTATCAGGGAATCAATGGGAGACAATTCAAGGAGATCTGTATCAAAGCAAATTTTCTAATGCTAAAGGAATCCTGAGGCAATGAGAAAGAAACCGTATGAGGAGTCTTCACCATATTGACGGCCAATATGTCATGAGATCACATGGAATCCAGGAAGCACTGGGACAACACATTGAAGTGTTCACCAGGAGTTATATATCTATCAATATTGTCCCTGTAGGTGAAAAATTAAGACATTTCCATATAAACAAAATATTTTAAGAGTAAATTACAAGTAAGTTTTTCTAATAAGCAAATCCTATTGGCAGCTACTCAAAGCCATGTGATGAAATAAGCAATGGTACCGGGAGTCAGCACACAGGTTTAAAAAAAGCCACCATTGCTAGGTATGTGGATTTATGGCATATGTTTCTACTTCCTTAAAATTTTAAAGAAAAAATGAATAAGAATTATTAATCAATGCCTATTATATGAAAATACAATTAGTTTTAGCAACATAAAAAGGAAATGTCTATATATAGATAGGACGAAAGATTTATGACATATTGAGAATGAAGTTTTTTTCTTGAAGATTTAGGACTGAGTGCCAGTCACTACACATTGTCCAATTATGGATCTCTGAGTTGATTCTTTCTCATCTACTGCAAGAAGACATATAAAATCAGATAGCTAAATAACCAATATAAATCCTTCTCAACAATTAATTTAAATACAATGGACAAAACTTTCCAATTAAGAGACAGTTAGGCATAATTGAGAGACACCATGACCCACACTTGCGGTCTGTAAGAGTTTCACACTAAATCAAAAGTCACAAACAGAACTGAAGGAATGAAAAGACATGACAATCAGAACTTTACCAACTTGTGATGCCTGACTATATACTTACTACTTGTCCAACAGTGCTAATATTGAATTAGAAACTCAGATGACCATCAGTGGATTAATGTATAAATGCTTGTGCACGGATTTGCCACTTTTCTCATTGATAAAAAACAGCTTATGGTAAGAAGGGTATGTTTTGACTCAGCATTTGAAGGTACCACTCATCACGGCAGTGAAGTCATGGCAACAGGTACTCGAGGTAGTTGCTCATATTATGTTCACAGTCAGTAAGCAGAGCAAGATGCACGCTGATGCTCAAC
>NW_004949096.1:23107734-23132768 GCF_000317375.1 Microtus ochrogaster | reverse complement strand
CTTCTTCTTCTTTTGTCCATTCAACACCTGGAATGATGGTGCCCACATATATGGTGGAATATATGGTGGATATTCCTACCTTGATTAATCCAGTCTCTGAACAGTAACAGGTTTGCCTCTGATGTGATCCCAGATCCAATAATATAAACCATCACAATGTGTCTATACATAGACATTCTCTTAAACCATATATGACAATAAATTGCCAATACAGGCTACAAAATGAGTAAACCTTGAAAACCTTATGGTAAATGATATTTTAAAAATTCACAAATTTCTCTTCAGGTAAAATATGAAGAATTAGGTAAATCCACAAAGATGGACTGCAGATTAATTGTCACAGTCTGGGGAAATGCAGTGGGACTGGAGACTGGCTTAAAGAATCTGGAATTTCATTTGCAGTGAGTGTTTTGCCTGCATATATTTATTTGCTCTATAATATCCTGGTTTCCATTTCCAAGGAGTCTGATGTCATCCTTTGACCACCATTGACACCAACTTGCATGTGGAACACATGTGTACATGCAGACCAAACACTCATATACTTAAAATACATAAATCTAAATATATTAAAATAAAAAAGAATACAGGAAATATATCAAATCTCATGTAAAGCAAGCAGAACACACGGGCTAGTGAGTCGAAGATCAAGGTCAAACACAGACACTTAATGCAAGACCTTGAGAAATTCATTATAAATACGTAAAATCACTCACTTCCTAGGAATGTAAAGAACAGAAATAACAAAGGCCCAAACACAATGCTGGACATAAAGATGACATTATCTCCAGTATGACACACAACAAACATTAGCTTAAAACTAGAAATTATTATTAGGCCATGTCAAAGTTACATCCTTAAATCACGAGAAGATAAAGGGGCTCAATACTACTATGGGAACACAATGATAAAGTTGAGGGGCACGTGCTGATCATATTCAGAAGCATCTAGTGCTAAGAGAGCTGGGGAGTGGAAGAAACACAAAATAATTCACAAATATAACAGAGAGGTATTATTTTAGCTAGAGAACCCTGGATGGTTTCCTGAAAGAAGTGGAGAGCTAGATGGGTCCAAAGCAGTGGATGTCCCAGATGGAGCAATAACTTGAGTAAGAAAAACTTTGAAAGTGAGAGTCCAAAGAAGTTTACTCTAGGGAAAACTTGTTTCCCTAATGAAAGGAACTAAGGAAATGGCTCAGTCTGTAAAGTGCCCGCTGCACAAGTGTAAGGACCTGAGTTTGGATCTCTAGCACTGATGGCAGAGCCGAGTTTGGTTTTATACCCATGTTACTCTAGCGCTAGATGCAGACCCAAGAGAGCTAGTGTATCTGCAGAACTCATTGGCCAGTTTATCTATCTATTGACAAGACCCAGCTTCAGCAAAGGACTCTGCCTCAAAAGATAAGATAAATAATGGAGAAACATTCAATGTCAGCTATGGGCAGTCACAGGCACAATCACACACCGTCTTTGTTACTTTGACAATGCTGTGATTAAACACCATGACCAACAGAAGAAAGAGTTTACTGGAAGCTTACAGTTCCAGAGGGTTAGGATCTCTAATGATGGGATAACAGATGGTAGACATGGCAGCTAAAGCTGGAAAAAGAGAGCTCATATCTCAAACCACAAACATGAAGCACAGGAAATGCACTGGAGGCCATGCATGGCACTGGAATCCTCAAAGCCTGCCCCAGTGACATATTCCCTTCTACAAGGCACACGTCCTAAGCACACCCAGACAATATCATCAAGTAGGGACCAAGTATTCAGATGCCCAGAATATGGGAGGAATCCCATTCAATACCCCACCCCCACATATACATTTATTTTTAAAGATTTTAAGTGGGCAATTAAGCAATAACAGCAAGTACTCGAACTTCATCTAAAGAGCTCTGTTTAGTGAAGTATGCAGAAGTGTAGGGTACATAATAGCAAGTGAGGTGGCCAGTGGACAAAGAGGAACCTTTCAGAAACCTAGGGTCTTACATAGACAGACCATGCGAATCAGGTCCTGTGGATGAAGTTTTACAGGTCATAATAAGTTTGTTTTAATCTCGCTGTACTTAATTCATTAAAATTCAACAAACCATTCAGGTGGTAGCTTAGACAGGACTGAGAGGCATGGATGCAGAAATAAGCTCCTCGTTTCTAGAACTCTTTCCTACCAAGAAAATGTATTCATAAGTGTCCTTCGCATATTTTTATTCATAGGCCACAGTTGGTACCGATGTTAAATTCTGGTAATCTCTTTCAGTCACTCTTAACGATGCATCTGAAGTTATAAGGACTTTGTATCAATGTGTCCTTAACCTCTGCAGCTACCCTGCTTCCTGAAAGTGTGGCCATGAGAAAGTACGTTGTTCCAGAGGACCTGCAGAATCCTTACAGAGGTTTAATTCCTACTGTTTAGTCCTCTTCTCTGATTCTTTACAGTCCAGGCACTCTGTTTTATTTGTTTTGTCTGTCCTCCTTGCCAATCCAGCCTCTACAATCTTTCCATGGGTTCTCCCTTCCTCACATCCACAGTTCATAAAGCAGCAATCCTCTTTCCAAAACACATTTTATGAAAACACACACATACACAGAAAGAAACAGTTAGAATTTTATTTTACCTTACATATAAATATTAATTATTACTGTTGAAAAGCACTGACTAAAAAGTGGGGTGGTGGGACATATGAATCACGCTGGGGTCTTCTGTGAGGCAGATGTACTAATTTTATATTTGCAATGCATCATAGGTAATCCATTAAATAGGCTAAAGGACAAATTGAAATTTTGGAAATAGGCAAAATGCAATATTAATTCTTTGGATTGACTGTGTTTTCTTTTTCAAATCAATGGTAAAAATGTAGTTAGTTTTCCCCTCTCTAAATGGAATTATCATTTCTTGAGTCCTAAAACAACATATATAGAGCCAAACTAAGGAACAATTTTCCATATGGGTTTGGGGACAGGGTAGAACTGAGAGTGTGATCCTAAAGACCTGGTACTAAAGATAAAAAGTTAGCAGAAGAGAAAAGTTTATTTATAAAGACTAGAAACTCTCAGCTAAGGCTGACATGGATTGTCCATTTCTGGGTGGAAATCATACTGAGATACGAGTGGTGTGAAATGGTTTGCAGACTTACGTGTAACCCTGTGTTATAGAAATGACTTCCCAAAGCCCCCACTATGCATGATAAATGCCCATCCTTTAAGCAATGGGGCCATTTTCATTGTTATAACGTTTTCCCTAACCCATTCTCCTTTATCCCTCAGAGGTATACCCTTTGCTAAGAAACTGTCCCTGTTTCTGTTTATATGAGTTTCTGTCTAGTTTGGGAATACAAAGTGACTCCTCAAACCCTCACAAGTGTCCTCATGGGGGAACACCATCTTCCCAGGAACGTGCGCCTAACCTTATGAGCTCCAAAGCTCACCTTGTCCTAAGATGAACACAGTATTTTCCCCTTGCAAATATTAACAGTTTCATTATCTGAAACTTTTTAAAACTCAGGATATATTATATTAATTTTCTTGGTCAGCAGTTGTTACTGAAGAGGAAGACCCCTGGCCCAGCTAAATTAGAGTTTAGAGTCAATAGATAGTACAAAACAAAATAGAAATTATTCAATAATATAAACACAGGAGGTTATTCATCTTTAGAAATACATATAAGAAATACAAAAGAATATCAAGGACACTATTCTATATGTAATTGATTCTAATCAAATTATGGTTTTCGAAATGTTTATGATCTAGCTGTATGTAGCCAATGAAAAGGAAGTCGAGGGTGAGAACTACTAGGAAAGGTTTTTCAATTACATGGAGCATGTAATCGTCGTGAGCATCTTATTTTGTTCAGTACTCCATCACTGACAGTTCAGTGTCAAGTAAAGAGTGACTACCAGTTGTCATGCAACTGATTCAATGAATGGGTAAATGAGAAACTGTTTTATGAACAAACACCAAACCTGTTGATCTAGCAGCAGCATTTGATGACCACATCTCTTCCTACAGAGATGAAGCCTGGAGACCTGTAGGGGCGTCTATGGGGACAGTGGCCTTGGTGAGTTGGAGAGAGCCTGTCTCATCTTGGAGAGGCATGGCAACTACCTTTTTCTCAGCTCAAACTGCACTGTTATCAGCTATTATAGTTTGAATCTGAAATGCCCTCCCTAGGATCAAGTTTTCAATACTTGGTCTTAAGAGTGTAGTACAATTTCAAAAGCTGTGAACCCTTCAAGATATAAAGCATGCCTGGTGGGAACGGGTTATTGAGAGTCAGATTTTTTTAAAAATTTTACTCTACCCTAGTTCTATCTAATTCTCTCTGCTTCCTGGTTCATTGCCATGAAATCCATTGTGTTATGTGCTCGTACCACCACAGATACTAGACATGCCACCAGAAAGTTTTCACCATCATAATAAACTGACTTATCTCTAAATACAAGCTTAAAAAAAACTTTCTTTCTTTCTTTCCTTATATTGCTTCTTTCAGGAGCTTTGATGACTACAAAAGTAGCTAAGACATTCTATCCTCTGAGCTTTCCATAGGATTAGAGAATCATTATTATAAAAATCAGAATTTTTATCATCAAGCTATAAAATGCAGTTTGGACATTAACCCAAAGAACAATATTCTCGTAGCAGATCTGTAAAGAATTCAGTGGTTTTAAGCGTGCACAGAGGTAGCCTTTAAGTAAAGAAAGAAAGTTACATATTTCTATATATGAGTCTTTTAGTGATTCTGCTCCAGAGTAGAAACCAACTGGGTCCAATACAATCCTAAGTTTCCAACTATTTGATTAAAACCTAAACTGACTTCTGATCTTCAAGGCTTGACTTAAATATTTTCTTAGAAAATCCAACATGATAAGAGCCTTATAGCCATTTCAAACTCAGCCCATGGTCCCATAAGTTGTAGGATTTCATATCCCAAGTAGGACAGGTTTCTAAAGGCAGACTCTTCCAAGTCAACACCTTCAGAATCTGACTGTTTGCTCGCTTGTAAAAATTAGTTTTCTGTAACATAAGCTAGACTGGACTTCACAATGGAGCTGAGGTCCGTCTTAATCTCTAGAACTTCTTTTGCCTTACCAACCAAATGTCAAAGACTGACTTTAGTTAAAATGAAAACTAGTTCATTTACAGTGAGAAGAACACACCCACAGACTTTGGTTAGAATTTTAACTTTTTTTCCCAAGTATACATTTTACTATCGTAGATTAGGAGAAGCTAAAAAGCATTCAGTAAATATCAATGTATGTCACCCAGGGTCCCAGAGAGAAGTATATTGTAATACCAAGTTCATAATTAGTGTAGCCACCCCTGGTTTTCATCACCAGTGCGGATTACAGTCAAGAATTGTAGTGCACACCATTAACACCAACATTTGGAAGATGGGGATAGAAGCATTAGAAGTTTAAGGTCATTCTTAGTTGTGTTTGGAATTTCAGGCTACTCCAAGCTGCTTGAGGAATAGCCTCAAATGAATAAATAATAGAACAGAATTACCATGTGATCTAACTACACCTTTCCTGTGTGTATACTTGGACAAGTTGCAAACCATATACATCACTGATGTCTACACATCGGTCATTTCTGTGCCATGATTCACAATAACAAAGGTATAGAGTCAGCTCTCAAAAGTTGAATGACTAAAGAAAATGTGATATATATTCATAGCATATATATGGAGTTTTATGCAACTATATACACACACATGTATGGCATTTTATAAAACTAGAAAGAAAGGAATTATTTCATTTGTAAAAATTGTTATAGAACTGGAAGTTCTCATGATGAGCAAAATAGGCCAAATTCAGAAAGACAAATAATAGATATTTTTCTTTTATTTGCATAATTAGATTTAAGTAAATATATATGCATATATATCATAATGTAGAAAAGAGACTATTAGGGAAGAGAAGGAAAGAGGCCTTGCAGGGGGACAGAAAGTGGGTAATAGAAGTGAGTGAATATGTATGATCATGGTACATAATATATGTGTATGAAAATGTCATAATAAAGACATCCTATTTATAATGATGATATGCTAATTATAGAGGTAAGGTGTGTGTATTTGACTCTTTTCTGAGAGGTATAAAGGACATTTAAGGATGAACCCAAGGCACAGCAGTGCAATGAAGGCTTCCCTGTGCTGGACTGATGGCTCGAAGAAAGCTATGTCTCTGGTCAGAGCCTGGGGAGAAATAGTGTCTTTGAAGAATGACCACCTGACAAGCCATGGCTTTAGGGAGAAGTTCCTCCATCTCCTGCTGCCCCCACCCCCAACCTGCCGGTCATGTTCGGTACTCTCTGAGCTGGAGCTTGGGGCAGTGGATATGTCACAGAGTCTGAGAAGGATAACCTTCTGGAGCTTAAGGTGAAACATAGGAGTGGGAATCAGGATCTGAAGGGACAGACAGGAAGTCTCTCAGCAATGGAGAGTCAGAGTGACATTATCAAAGCCTCGTTGTGGTAGAGACTGGTTCCTTCCTCAGATGTATCCTCTCCTTCTGGCTTGAGTCCTCTCCCACAATGGTGACAAAAGCTCACGTTCTCCAACTCCTCCCTTATCAATGGCTTCCTTTAGACCAGCAGTTCCCAACCTGTGGACCGTGACCCCTTAGAAGGTCACGTATCATATATCTTGCATATCGGATATTTACATTATGATTTATAACAGTAGCAAAATTATAGTTATAAGGTTGCAAAACTTAATTTTAGTGTTGGGGGGGGGTCACCACAGCATGAGGAACTGTATTAAAGGGTTGAAACATGACAAAGGTTGAAAACCACTACTTTAGACAAATTCTAGCATAATCTGTTGCTTTGTGGTCTCTGAGTTCATTGCATTTCCGGGCCTGGGTTAAAGCTATGCTTTCCATACGTGACTTGGGCATTGGCATTCTCAAAACTGTAGGCCACACATCGTAGTTTCTTAGGTAACTTTTCTACAGATCCCTGCCATAAACCTATACAATTATTTCAGCTTACCAACAGATTTCCGTGTTCTTGTATGGATGGAGGACTCTTTATAGATGCTTGAATTTATTTACATTTTATCCAGGCATTCTAAAAACTTCTTTCAAATGTTAACAGATCATAATGTAGTTTAGCTAATAGTAGTATTAGCTGAATAACAGGGAAACTTAGCAAACATTGTTCTGTGTTTGTGGGTGAACTCCAAGACTTAACAGTTCAGCCATGAAGGTAAAGTTTGCATTGTCTCATTGTGCCAAATGCAATTTAAAATTATGCCAACTGAACACAGAATGGGGTCATTTGAAAATAGAGCTGGGATTAGAATGAGAAAACAGACAACTGAAGCTTCATAGCTGCAACCTGGAGGCTGACAAATTAAGGATGCTGAACTATTTCTGAGTAGGTGAATTCGCTAAAGCAAAACAGAAATTCCAGAAGCATGGCTAGGACCTGCCTATACTCACAGCAAAGAGAAATCAGAAACCAGCACACAGAAAGCAAAGTTCAGGAGAGCAGTGCATTCTGGAAGTCTAGAGGGGAATACAATGTCAAATACATGGACAGAAAAGAATCACTGGCTTTTAAAGGAACCGTCCCATGTATAATTCCATTCCTGAGACTCCACTAAGAGTACTGTACTGTACTAAATACTGGAGTATTTAGCAAACATGTTGCATACATGCATGTATGTAAAATAATTAAGTACTCACAATAACTACTCTATAGATAAATTTATCATCTCAGTGTTCAATATGGACTGTTAAGTACCAAGTCTCCATGAGCAATTAAATTCTCCTGAATTCTAGTAAGGTCAGTGTAGTGGCATTTCAATTGTTTTGTAACAAATAAAGCCTGCCTGAAGATCTGAGAGTAAAACAGTTCCCCTGGTCAGTCTTACAGATCAGGCAATAGTAACACACACCTTTAATCCCAGTAGCCACAATGACAGGCACCTTTAATCCCAGTAGCCAACCTAGTTGCCATAGAAACCGGGTGGTACCTGCCTTTAATCCCAGTGCTAGTGAAGAATATAAGATGGGCGAGACAACTCTCAGGTATAACTCCTGAGCTTCCTGGAGGCAGGATCGCCATTTCAGACTGAGGTCGAGGTAAGAGCCAGTGGCTGGCTATTTTGCTTTTCAGATCTTCAGGTTGAACCCCAGTTTCTGACCCTGAGCTTTTATTAATCATGCTTCAGGCCAGCAATTTTATTTTCCTGTGTGAATTAAAAATTATAAAATTTGGAGACTTTAATATGATTCATGTTCAAAAATATGAGTGATATAGTTGGCTCATGTGTTTGCTGTGGTGATGATGAAGAATATTGCATGTATTTCATTATTTCTTTGGGCAATCTAGTATATAATTTGTATGAATAAAGAAGAGATGTGTATGTGTTGTGTGTGTATGTATGCATATGTATGTGTGTGTGCTAGAAATAAAATTGGACATATTAGGATGTCTCTTATTAATAAAAATACTTTGAACATAAACAGTTGAGATGTTTTTCCAAGACTTTATTGAATTGAATAAACCCTTTATATTAAATTGTTTGATCTCCCCACCCCTTGTGTATATGTGTGTGCGTGCTTATCTGTGTGTGTGTGTTTATGTGTGTGTGTTTAAGGGGGAGGAGGTTCCTCAGAAGATTTCCCAGAACTGTGCTGCCATAAATGGTAACACAGATGTCAGTGGGATCAAACTCCATTTTGGGAACATCAAAGACAAACTCAGGAAGCCAAGCAATGTCAGATCAGTCAGTTCAGTAAATAAACAGCCACTATAAAGCATAGTCATTAACAGGAATTTCTCCTTCCATAGAATCAGAATGGAACATTGCTGATTGCTTCTGCACTCAATGCAGTGCATGGTATACACGCACAACTGCAGTAAAGCTTGTTTCTCGTCAGGCTGAATTTTGAATAGATGTATATGTACCCAAATATTAGTTATACAATGATTTGGGCAAGGTCTGTTTTATGCTTCTGAATTTATTAGCTGGTAAATGTCAATCTTCTTTTTGAAAGTATATTTAGGGGAGTTGGGACACAGAATGTCAAGGCTAGAGAATTTCATGTGTTGAATTCTTCTCTCCCCTCTCTCTTTTTATAACCAAAAAGCATAGTTACAATTCTTCACCCAAACTCATGCATTCTGAAACCCATTTACATTCTTCATCAAATGATAACAAAGATATTGTTTTTTTTCTTATTTTATAGAATTGAAACATATTTAACTAGAAATGATGCTACCATCTGAATGACTCAAAACATCTCTATACCTATGTATATATGTATGTATGTATGTATGTATGTACATATTTACATATCCATTGCTAGTGGTGGTCATAATGCTAGCAATTGTACCCAGTGCCTGTAGCATACTAGGCTACCTCTCTAACACTAGACTAAATCTTTAACCTACAACAGTTGAAAACAATGACTAAAATAAAATTTGCATAAAAGAGAAAGAATTGTCAAACACGTTTTCTCAGTTTCTAATACAGTTTTGGGAAAAATGGTTATATAGAATTTTTAATTTAAAAAATTAAATTTTTTTGTATGTTTTTAGTGCCAGAGAGATAGCTTAATCAGGAAAGTGTTTGCTTTGCAATCACAAGGATCTGAGTCTTCTCTCCAGAATCTACATTTAAACAAAGCCAGGGATGGTGACACACTGTTGTGAAACCAGCACCAGAGAGGTGGACACAGGTAGATCCCAGAGCCAGCAGCCTCGCCTAATCAGCAAGCTTTGGTCCCAGTGAGAGAGACTCTGTCTCAAGAAAGAGCGCCTAACATACACCACTAGGGAGTGACCTGTGACCTCCACCTCTAGGCTCACCAACACACACAGGAACAACTTGTAGATAACAAGATACTTATGGAAACTATAAACCCAAATTTGAACATTCTTCAAAAAAAAGTTAGCATATGTTTTGCAATCAATAAAGCCTATTAATAGCAATAGTAATAAAATGATGAGTTATTGATGAAGTTCTAAAGTTTTCTAATGTGTCTCAAAATCCGTTCGCCTATACAAACAAATATCTAGCTAAATCACTTTCTTTAGATGTGAAATTGTGTGGCAGACTGCAATACTATTTAAACTGAAGATGTTTCAGCATCTTCTGGACTGCACAAGAGACAGGCCTCCGGAGACCCTGGGTATCAGAGGTGTGATGTCCCTGACCTAAAGCTCTCCGGCCATGGCTTTTGCACTTTGTCATACTCTTTCCTTTAGTTGTCTGTGTCTGTGTGAAGCCCTAACACTTTCTAGATGATACTTGTATAGCCTGTTGTGAATAACACCTTGTCCAATCGATTCTCACTCTTCTGTGAGAAACACCAACACATTTGGAAAACTGTCAAGATGTGAGGCTAAGGATTCAAACAATGCCTGAATATTCTAGGTCCTCTCAATATTACATCCAAAATGAAATTAAAATGACACCGTTTCAGTCATACCCATCCTCCCTTTCTGGTATATTCCAATTTCAATGTAGTGTCAAATAGTTATTCACATAAGCATCTTAGTTCTCCTTTCCCTTGGGGTGTGACCATATCATTTGAGTGACCATGTCTTTTGAACGAATAGTTTTGAGAGCTAAGGAAAACCATTAATAATCATTCAAGGACAACAAACATAAACTGAGAACGTTCTAGCTAAACAAGGACATATGGTCATCTTAATTACAATGGTCACTATGAAGCATTTTGCAGATTTTTTTCTTGATTGTTTCAAGATGTTTCGCTTGTGGTGACTAATCCACAATGAGAGAGGAGCTTTGAAGACCAATCACGCTCAGCGTGTTTGATTTCACTGCTTATTATTTATTACTACTTTGATTCTTATACAGAATGCTCTGTGACTATTCATTGACGTTCACATGAAAGCTAATAACATTTTAAACCCTGAGAATACAAGCTTCCAGAGAGCAAAGAAACATCTTTAACTTCATCATAACTCTCGTAAATAAATTCCCTTGGGGCTCATCTCATTCAACCTTTTACATTTGGGGTAAAAGAAAAAAATTCTAGTGTAAAGAAATGAAAAAGCGATGAGGCCAGCACTGTACAGAGAGGGGACGGCAGGATGAGCACCATATCGCAAGTGCCTAGGTCACGGTCCACACCCATCAATCTGACACATAGCTTTAATTACTGAAGACCTGGTCTTTCCCTTGAAACTGTGGCTCAGGACAACTGCTACTTCTCTACAGAAAACAGAGCACCTTGCCACAGATCCTCATTCTCCTGAGACCCATGAGAGAAGTCAGATGGGATGTAGGAAACCTAAAGAGTGCCAGGATGCTGCTGAAGCCACTAGAAGGAGAAGCAAAAGGGTGTTCAGGAAAGGGCAGCTATGGAGAGTCAGCGGGTGTTCTCTGACTCTCTCTGTCTCTGTCTCTGTCTCTCTCTGGATCCTACTTGATTCTAGGAACACCATAAAAGGCTAAGAATGCAGGTGCTGATTTAACAAGTTACAGAAAAGTCAGACATCTCTGTAGAGAAGAGGGAAAAATGGAAGACCAGAGGATTTAAGATGTGGATTGAGTAAAGGAATCAGGAATTGAGCCGCCAGTATATATCTAGTGTCTTCTTCAAGGTAGTTACTGAGTTCTGAGGCCACAGGAACATAGCCATGGGAAAATAAGCAGAATGACTTTAGTGACAAGAGAATGACTTTTGGGGTCTCTCTTTAATTAGAAGAGAGTATAATTCTCATACAAGGGGATGGTGGTGAACATACAGGTTTCTAGAAAGACAACAATCATGGAGATTAACACTAAGAAGAATAGAGAACTAGAGGAACCCTAAGTTTTACCAAATCTGCAGTCTCTCCATAGTTTAATTTATGCCTAGTTGAAGCAGCCTAATTATACCCCTTCTTATATATTTCATAGAGGAAGTGTGTTCCTGTGTAAAGGAGACGGCATCATATAAGAAAGAGCCTGGTGATTTTTAAATATACCCTGTCCCCCAATCAGTCAAAAATATGTAAAGACAAAACAAGCACATGATCCTGACATTGGAGTTATTAAAAACCTGATTAGGAATTGATGGCATGTTAAAAGACAAGCAAAAAGAGTGGTACCTAGTAGCTAGAAGGAAGACGCTACTGCAAGGGAACAAAGGCATTATTGCAAGTTTAATGCCTGGTGGTTGCCAGGAGAGGGCATCAGATCTCTTAGAGCTATACTTAGGGGCAGTTATGAGCTGCCTGATGTAAGTGCTGGAAACCAAACTTTGATCCTCTGCAAGAGCTGTAATGCACTCTTAAGAACTGAGCCATTTCTCTGGCCCCCAAATAAAGTTTTCAAAAGATGGATGGAATAATGGATTAATCAAAGCAAAGGCTGAGATTAGTGACTTGGTGTATAAATTAGGAGAAAATATGAAAGTTAGAGGCCGAAGAGAAATCATAATGAGAAAATTAAAGGTGTAAGAACTACAAAAATCCATGCTATATTGCACATTAGTGGCCCCAAGGGATGAAAAAGAATGGGCTATGAACAATATCTGAGGGAATAATGGCTAACTTTAAAAACAACTTTTTAAATTAATAGTCATTAACAAGCCAATATACGTGTGAGAAAACAAACGGAGACAGCAGAAGACTTACCCCACGTGAATGCTGAACAGTATAGCCCTTGAGAAGCCAGATCACACTTCTGCAAGTCCCTAGACTCCCTTTCAAAGTCCTGCGAGGGTGTCTTCCCCAGATTGTCCCAGCAATACATGTCACTGCTATCCTTCCGAGGACTCACATGTGTGCAGTAACTATTCAGTGCTGCCACATTCAAGAGCGAAATAATGTGCCTTCCTCCTCTAGGCATTTAAAGTTTTCCCTATCAAAGTCACTTTGTGACTTAATGTACTGTTTCTAACAGCCCTTGTTAGAGAAGCAGCAAGAAAATCGTGTTAGTGTCTCCACACTCAAAAGCATGCTGACTAGTCTGCTGGATAGCCTTGGTTGCTTTTAGATTTACAGCCTGCAGTTGCCCCCTAGGCTTGTGTCTGGAGGGCTTATATACTTCAGCAAAGGACTTCCCCAGCAAAACTCTGCACAATATCATGACAACCATAAACATTCATGTTTCCCATCAATGTCAAACACTCTACCACACACTAGGCATCTTCTTTTCTGTGTGAAGAACCTGCCTTAAAGCATCTATCATCCAAAATCCATTGTTTCAATTATCACCTTTCTTTCTTTCTTTCTCTTTCTTTTTTTCTTTCTTTCTTTCTTTCTTTCTTTCTTTCTTTCTTTCTTTCTTTCTTCCTTTCTTCCTTCCTTCTTTTCTTTCTTTGTTTCTTTCTTTCTTCTTTCTTCTTGCTTTTGTTTGTTTATTTGTTTGGATTTTGAGACAGGATTTCTCTGTAGCTTTGGAGCCTATACTAGAACTCGCTTCATAGACCAGGTTAGCCTTGAACTCACAAAGATCTGCCTGTCTTTGCCTCCCAAGGGCTGTGATTAAAAGGCAGGCACTGCCACTACCACCCAGCCAATTGCCACCTTTCTGTGAAATGTTCTTGTTATCTCATTGCCCAAATGTATTTTTCCCTTTGACATTGACAAGAAATGCAGCAGATCCTGTGAGCATAATCCCTGAAATGACATAGAACCTGGCTTGATCATGGCTCAGGCGATTGTGAACTGGATGACCCTGATAAGAGCTGTTACAGGAATGTCCAACATAGCCTCGGAGAGGACAGGGTCTTCTGAAGGAATCAGTATTTCTATCAGTCATTACAAGTCATGTAGAGTGATGAACGTTTACTCACTCATCAGTGGATTCCTCTGGCGCATATTTAAGGTATTTGTTATATAGAAACTAAGTGAACCCTATAGCCTAACAAGAGACACAACTGTAAGAAACTATCTTCATTTCCCTTTAAGGAGGTCTGGGCCAATAAAGAAGGAAAACATATGATCTTAGAAACTATCTAGGAGTCAGTAGTAGCCATCAAAGTCATCACGCGTACTTGGGAAACCCATGAAGAGAATGAAACCATTTCTCTCGGGGTACTACAGTAAGATGATGAATAAATAGTGCAACATATTAAAGATATTAATTAGATTATATAGAACATGAAGAATTAGAGGGACAGAAAAAATGTATTTTGAGAACATATTGTGACAGAGATAAGAACTTTCGAAAGGGACTTTGAAATCCCTATAGTCAGAGCTTAAAGTGACCTAAAACCTAGACCACAGTTAAGTAGAGGGGTTCATCTTAGTCAAACTAAAGGATAGAATCAGGTTAGCATGATCTAATCTACACGTTCTTCTGCCTTGCTCATGGCTACCTACAGACTACTCCATGACCCTGAAGGTGTATGGGTTTTGTTCCTTCATTCCCACTCTGGCAGCTCTAGATGCAATCACCACCATTGCAGGCATCAACACTGCCCGAGCTCCATTCTTCCATTTTCCTTCTTGCTCCATTAACCCTACAGTGGGGATATTTTTATTTCATTGCTGGTTTGTGTTTTTTCATTATTATTTTTTTGTTTTCACAAACCCTGCCTCCATGGCTGGAAGAAATCCTTTCTTAAAAGACTTTTCATAAGAGAATGATCTCAGAAAAAAAGCTGTTTTATAGTGAGGCTTATAATAAAGTGGTGAACCATAAATAAAGATTTATAGAAAGAAAATCAAACTTTTATCTAATGAGTACCTACTTATATTTAGACGCTGCACAGATATTTTTTTTTTTGGAAACCAAAGCATTAGCAGTCCTCTTGACTGCTAAATAAAATGATTGTTTCTGGCAGTAGGAGACGAGCAGGAAGAAGAAATCATAGAAGAGGAGGGGAAGGCAGATGACATACCCAAAGCAAACTGTGGCATACTTTCTCATGTGCTTCAGCTGAAGGCTCAAGTTGCTGAGTTCCAAGCAGACTATGAAAGAGGAAAACACCCCTGGCCAGTGATTGGTTGCCCCTCTGTTTGCGGACTGATTGGGGATGTGGTGGCAACAACCTGATGCTCCAGGCTTATGTTTGGTAAAGCACACAGTGGGAGATCTGCGTGTTTGATAGAAAAACATACATAATAAACATTCCAAATTTCCCATGTGCTTTGCGTTGTGGTGGCTTGAACCTGTGCACCGTGGGGCGACTGTCAGTCATTTAGCACTAGACAGGAACACAGTGGTTGCAGACTTATCCATGGTGATCTATTTTAGATTGTTATAAAACTTAGGCATTGCTTTCCTGGTCAAGAGAGTTTGACGACTCGGTGATGGAATTTTGTCTCTATTTACATTATCTACATCCTCTACACTACAGCAACTTCCTGGACTTTAGGAACATAATTAGAAATTGAGACTATGATTAGCAAAGGCCCAGGATCCCATTTCCGATCCTGCCACTGAAAGAGATGGCTTCAGATCACAGGCTCTCTGTAAAGCCTAGACACAGCAGGCAGAAGCAGTGCAAACCGCAACTAATACGAGGGTAGTAGCACTGTAGACCTGAATCATTCACGCAAAGGGTAAAGTTCTGCCAAGTCCTCGCCACTAAAAACCCAGATTCTGACACTAACTCATGCTTCCAGGACCCTCAAACTCTTTAGGCTCAGAGCACAATTGAACTTCCCTTGAGTCACTGAGCGGAAAAGCCCCCCTTTACTTACTCTGCTTGATGGTTGGAGTGGCCAAGCACTCCGGCTTGGAGCTCTCCAGTGGCTCTATGGGTATGCCTTTCTTTTTCCATGATCAGCATGGACTGGATAAAATCTGAAAACCCTCCATAATATATGCTAAGCACATTCCAGCTCATTTGCATATAAACCATCACAGATGACACTTTCTAAAGATTTCTAAGATGCCTCTTAACAAGCATTCTCAAGCCTCTTTTATTTTTCTATAAACATTCTCTTTAATCTCAGGCCCTGGAAGGTTTGAATTTGGATTGAGACGGTGAGCCTGAAAATTCTTTGCAGATTTTGACAGGCCCAAGCTCCCTCAGCCCTACTTTTCCTCGTCAGCAATCCACTCAGAATCTCTGGGCCAGACGGATGAAGAGTCCCAGCTGTCAACTCATGTCTCCCGTTGGTATTTTATACTCATTGGCTTTAAAAACAAGAGTGTTTTCATGTTTAAAATGCTCATTTACAAACCGTTTCTCATCTCTTGAGACCCTACAATGTTCCCTTAGAGGCCTTGGTGCTCCCAGGGGAATTTTCTCTGGTTTAGGAATAAATGGGATGGGGAGAGTGGGAAGAACAATTCACTTCTGGTAAGCTCCCCAAGAGGACAAGTCCTTCCCCCCGTAAGCCCATCTACTCAGACCAAGGAACATTTCACCAGCTTAATCAGTTTCCTTCATGAAGTAAAATAAGGCTGTGTAGAGCCACACAGGAAGCCGTACGCGACACTGAAAACGCTCCGCACAGATTCCAAGTGAGAAGGCATTAGGTCCCTGCCATCACAACCCCACAAAATACCTCTTTCTTCTGCCACAGTTAATCATTCCCTTTGCTGTCATTTCCTAAAGATTTTGCTAAACCACGTTTTTACTAACCGTCTTTGAGAGGGTTCATCAAGTGGCCCCATGGATTTCTCCAAATGCACACACAACTCCAGACCAAGTGTGAGGTTCAAAAATCTCTTTAATGTTGTAATAAGATTTCTCATCTGGATTCAAATATGGATAAAATCCAAGTCTGTTTTTGTTGAGTCTTTTTTTCCCTCTATTTTCTATCATTTAAAATAGATTTTTCATAAGATACATTATGATCACTGTATCCCTTCTTCAACTCTTCTGAAATCCTCCCCATCTCCCTACCCATGATAATCCACACCCTTTCTCTCACTTCCTAAAAACCAAATAGACATCTAAATAAGAAGAATAAATTAAAAACAAACCAGAGTAGGAGAAAAACCACCAAACAGACAAGAAAAAGAGAGGTAAAGAGAAGAGCAAGAAAGCCATTCTTATTTTGACCTTCTGTGATACATCTCTTTGGTGCATTCTGCTAGGGGTACACAAATACATAATAAATAAATGTAGCATTGAAATGTCCCATTGACTGATATAAAATTCTCACAGTTTTCTGGTCTTTGAGTAGGATAAAATAAGAACAATCGTATCAGGAAAAAAATGTCCTCAAAGTTTTGCGTAGTTGTGTGTGGTGTGTGTGTGTGTGTGTGTGGTGTATGATAGAGACAGAAAGAGAGTGTTAGTGTGTCTGAACACTTTCTGTCTTACTGTCTTGAGATGGTCTCTTTCATTGAACCACATCTAGACTGGCATCCAGCAATTCTCCTGTCTCTACCCAGCTCCCTCAACAATGCTTAAGTTTATAGTACATGTATCTAGGCCTGAATTTTTCTGTGGGTTCTGTGGATTTGAACTTGCATCCTCATGCTTGGGTAACAAGTGCTTTTTACCTGCTGAACCTTCTCCCAAGACTCCATAATCTGTATTCATACGGGATCTCATTTTTCCCCATGACATGTATTCAATTTATTTGAAAGTTGTATAAGCCCCAATGTTAAAAATACCCCTGCAACTTTCATTACTGCTTCAGTGACGTCATCATGGGATTATTTCTTAGAAGAAGAATTGCTAGAAGTCAATCTCTCACTGCACTCTTTGGAATGTGGTGAGATGGCCTTTTGCTCTCTTCTCAGCCCTAGACTATTTTTAAGAGTCAAATAATTTAAGTCAAAATACTATAATAAATATTTTTTAAAAAAAAATGAAGACTGACAGGTGAGAAGCCGGTTTCCTCTCCCGCCATCATTCAGAAGAGGGCTATGGAGAGTAGGAGCTCTTGCTTTTCCCAGGAGAACTGCAGTGTCTGATGACTGGTCAGCTCCTCTGCTCCTGCTTGCTTTGCTCTGTGGTTTGCACCTCTGGGCTGGAGGCAGCTGCTCCAGCTCTTGCAAGTTCCCAGCCAGGAAGAAAAGGCAAGGAAGGAGTCGAGGAAGTGCTGTAGTTTTCGTAGCTGAAACTCTAAATGTCACTTCTTGTTAATTTAAGTACTCATCAGGAAAGAGACCAGGAAATATAATGTTTATCTGATTTGCCACATGCTGTACTGAAATTCGTAAGTGAGTTCCTGGGGAGATTACATCATTAAGCTAAAGGAACAGTTGGACACTGGAAGAAAATTACTGTTCTCTACCCTGCTGGGTATGGGATCCATTTCAGGGAGTGAGAATGGTAAAGATATCGTACCAAGTGTAATCCCAGGATAAAGGCTTTCTCCATGGGACTGTGTATATTGTTGAAAGAAAGTATCATGGTACATTGTTTCTGTCTCAGCCCCTATGCAGATGTATCTTAGTCTTCAGATGTAAGAGAGCTAAATTTGTTTAACAATAAACACCTTTAACCCAAAAGTTATAAAGCATGAAGGAAAAGCAGGACAGAAGGTGCCACCTGCCAGTGTCTCCAGACTAGTGGGTACCGTGAAGACAGATCCAGTGGTGATGTTTACCATGTTCCAGAGCCTTAGGTCTAGTGTGCTGGACCTAGCTTCCCCAGATGTGGGGGTTCAGAGTGCACAGTAAGAGTGACTCCCGTGGAGAACAACAACAACATTCTGTTGTTGTTCTCATTAAAAGGCAGCGTTGACAGGGACAGACATGGTGCTTGCAGTTCTGACCACCAAAACCGCTGTGTCAGAGGATGGTGACTGAGGCAGAGTGATCCAATTAGAAAGTGGATCTGAGCTCTACTGGAAAGTGCAAAGCCAGCATCAAGGAGATAGCAAAGTCCCTTTGGAAAACTATAAAAGCAGGGGATAAAGAGATGGCTCAGCAATGAATGCATTCCCTCCCTCATCAGCTACTCTTCTAGAAGACCCAGGTCCAATTTCCAGTACCCAAGTAGCAGCTCACAGCCATCTGGAACTCCAGTCTTAGTCTGACAGCCTCTTTTAACCTCCACGGGATACATATATACAGGCAAAACACCCGTGCACATAAAAATCAGTAAATACTTCTAAAGCATAAAAGGTGGTAAAACACATTTCTTTTCTGTCGTTGTAACTCTAATTCTAGCAGTATATGGTGCTTAGATCAAAAGGAATAAAACCACAATACCATTTGCTCTTATGACTAGTTATATTAGTTATTGAGAAAATTACAAATTAATTAAAAGGACAAAGCTTAAGATCTACCCTTCCATACGTTTTTAATAAATCATAATCCTAGAACCCCTCATTTGCCTCTTCCAAGATTATTAGACGAGCCAAACACTATGACAATGGCTCTCTTTTCATATAGAGGTCTCACTATTCTCTCTCTCAGTAACCGGACCTTCAAAGTGACAGAAGATACTTCTTTATGTAAATGCCCTGAGTTGCAAGTTATACCGATTTCTTTATTAGAGTCAAGTTCAAATTCATTCCACACATTCTGAGAGTGCAGTATTCTGCCAGATGAGTTTGGCTGGGTGCAGCATGGGTCATCATATTTGATTTTCCAGTGACTTGATGTTGATGCTGGTTAAACCATGACTAAAGAATGAACATTGCTGCAGAAACTCACAGGTCCAGAAGTCTCTGTGCAGGCAAATCCCCGGAGCTACATCCATATGCATTTTCCAGCCTATTATTGACCCCCATCCCACCCCAAAAACCCTTTCAGAGTGCTGTGGGATCGCAGGGATTGAAGAAAAGACACATCCTAAGTGGCAATTTTCTATTTTAAACCCTTCCAGTAAACAAGCTGCTCTCTCTTCCTTAGGACTGGGGAATTTTTTTAAATCCTAAAGAGAAAAAGAAAGCGAGAAGAAGCAGTGTATACTTTTCCTCCTGGAGGGCAGTTAACTGTCTCTGGAGCACATTAGTTGACATTCTATTTGTATCCCTCTCCTTTAAAGCTAAGGAAGACTTCCAAATCTTGACAGTACCGGGTTGGGGGAGGCCAGGGGATTACTACTGTGGACTGAAGTCTACAAGAGTCTAGCTTCGCTTAGGACTTGGAAGGGAAATGGTACAGGAGGCTCGCGTCTTACCGTCGTGTGTTATTATCTGTATTTATTATTGACCATACCCTTAGACTCTCTACCCTCCTTCCCTCTCCATGGCATGCCCTGGACATGTGGTCATCCTGGAATAAGAAGAAGCACCACGCATGAGCTTTCTACTCCCCTTTCCCATGCAAAGCCTAGGAAGTTCCCAAGTTATAATTTCAAGATTTCTTCCTTTTCCCCTTTTCAATGCTGGCAAAACCTGCTTTTCACTTGTATTAAAACTGTCAAAACTGCCCAAAGGGAAAAAGTATATGTTTTCCCCTTGGTACCGAGAAGAGCGAAGCAGCATATTTTGGCAGTTTCAGGGTAGGTGTGAAATTCTTCACACAGCTCTACAAGGGAGGTACACAAGTCTGGCCCTGTTGAAGCATTTGATATTTCATGGATGGCAATTTCTTTAAAAGGTATGGCCTAGGGCTAAATTAAAAGATGGGGATTTAGACTCGAAATGATAGCATTCCGATGAAACCATTGTCAATTATGTGAGAGATGCTGTTGTACATATTTGGAAAACAAATGGTGCCCCTTTAAATTTCCCCCATGGCAAGTTTATTATGAAATAAAGACTTGAAGTTATTCATCAAAACTATATTTTAGTTTCTAGAAACCGCCATCAACAATGCAAAGTGTATTAGACTGAGAGGTATTGATTTTACATGAAAGCCCGTCAGTTAGGGACATGCAGAAACCAATGATAATGCATTGCCATGAGTGGGTGAGAGATCTCTAGATGCTATTTTATTTTTACATTTAAAGCAATTACTGGCTTTGGTGCATTTAAGAAGGCATGGCACATATTCATAGAAGATTTTAAAAATTCAATCAAATCAATTACATCGATTTCATATTCCATATAAACAATAGGCTTGCATTAGATTTGACACATCTTGATGACTACTACAGTAAACAGAACTGAGCAAGGCTAAATTCTGTGCATATTCTCCTTAAAGATCTGAATGCACAAATATGGATATAAATATTGATTTTAATTTGCATGTAATTTATAACGTAACCCATTGCTGATTTTAGCCTGTAATTTGTTTAACAACATTGAAAATTTATTGAGATAAAACGTTCACTGCCTATGCTCTGGCTTTAGTACAGCTTTAGACTATGAAGTTAGTAATTGATCAGACTAAGAGAATTTGTAATTTTGAACCAGATAAAAATACATGTAGTGAAAGCTTGAACCCTTAACATCTAGAAGGTTTTAAAAAGTGTCTATTTTCCATGCATTTAGTCTACTTAATAACTCATGATACCTGCAATAAATACTGGTTTCTATGCATAGATGATGATAGCAAAGGCATCCTTTGGCGTCATCTCCTTCTGCCCTTACGTCCTTGTGAAGAAGCTCATGTTCGCCTCAGATTTCACGTGCCAATCATTTGTGGTTTGTGACAAAGTCAGAGAATTGAGAGAGCTTTAGGATGGATGGAATCCTCTTTCTCAACTGTTTTTCCCCCAGGAAAAATGATATTTTATAACTCCTAAAAATTGAAAAGTGCATTCTTATAGTAAAATCAAAGCAAATTTTCACCGTGGTTTTCTTTTCAAAGATATCTACCTCTCAGGCTACGGAGAATCTATTCTTTAAAGTAACTCAGGCAGATTTGGATGCTTGCTGCTGTTTTTCCTGAGGTGTCTTGTTCAGGAGGCCTCTTCCTTTTCTTTTTCTTTTCGTTGAGACAGACTCTAGTTGTGTAGCTTAGACCAGCCTCCAAGTAACCACGTAGCCTAGGCTGACCTCAAACTCCTGAACCCCCTGCCTTATCGCCCCAAAAGCTGTGAGTCCCCATTCTTTTGGGTCTTGGTCTTAAGTTTTTTTTTTCCATATTTAAACCTCTTCATTCTTTAATGTTGCTGTGTCAAATTTCAGTATCTTTTTTATTTTTACACAGTAACTCATCTCTCTTACCTTTTTGTGCTTGATCGTAATTTTCCTTTTCTACCTCATATTCTCTCCTTGCCAAATTTTCTATTGCTATGTGTTATTTATTTTAATGTGTTCTGATTAAGAAACCAGATGAAACCATGCTGTGGAATGCTGACACTAACTTGAGTCATGCTCTGATACCTACATCATCAAACTTGCAGAACCTAAGTAGATAGAGGTTCCCATCCTTGGGCATCCCAGTATTCACCCGGTGCAACCATCAAAGCAACAGCCTAAGAACCAGGCAGGGAATTTCTCAAATGCTCCAAATAGCTGCACATCACTGCAGATTATGACTGCTTGGATTTAGGGAACATTTTTTTGGCTGGGAAAACATTCCAATGGGATAGATTAATCTATGTAAACCACATAGCTCAGCTGAAATTGCTGTTCGGCATTCTAAATTGCCAGCTCCGTCTCCTTTCTGCACAAAAAATGCACATTTCTTCCTATAATAAAGATATTTTATAATAGCAATAAGGCAACTCCAGGGTGTGTGGTTATCGCGAGATAATCATACCCTAGAGGGATTCTAGACACTTGGCTGTGCCTCATAACACCCCATGTGTGTGTTTATCTCATGATAACCACACACGCTTTTGTGTCTTATTGCCTAATTATCCTCTTCGAATGCAAAATACTAATTTTTTTGTCTGCAACAATATGTGCAAGGGTGCACTGCTAACAATCACAAGGGGACATTGACAAACAATGCTGCCCTCTCCACATCTATTTCTCAGGGAAGAAAATTGATACACAAGACACAACTTCTCAGAGTGATCTGTGAAAACTCATCCATCTCCGAGCAAGCTGCTCCCGAAAAAGACGACACAGGCTGTCTGGTGAACACTCCCATAGGATTGGACCCAGCACCAATTCATGTATGGGAAAGGGACCACCTAAGAGGCTAAACCCCTCATAGGATCTACTGATGGTTAGGGGTTATTAGGGGAAGAGGTGTCATTTCAGTAGCGCTGTAAGCATTAATACATCACCTTTGCTCTAAAAAATACACCCCACCTTTACTGACTCAAGAAGCTAAACTCATAGGCCACACAGCCAAGGACAACATAATAGTGGGAGGGGCTTCCTTCGAAGAAAGGCTTCTGGAGGAGAGGTGGGGTCAGGAATGGGGAACGGGAGAATGGGTGACTGAAATGCACTGGCCAGACATGTCAACAGATAGAGGTATGCTTAAAATAGACCCCAAAGGCTGTGAAGGGCCTCTGTGTTCCCTATAAACATGGCAAGATAAATTATTCAGACACTGTCACTACATCATTATAAGATTCTTAAACGTAAATGAAAACTAAAAATTAGCAGTAATTTCAAAGCTTAAAATTATTTTAAAAAAAGACCAAATACAGGAATACATACTTAATGGAGAGGCTTATTTTGATTTATGCAGTTACCTAATTTTCAAAAGAGTATATGTGGCCTAGTCTCTGCTCTGTATACATTTCAACTGTTAATCAATTAAAATAAAATATATGTGCTAAAATTTTGGGTTTTCTACTGATATAATTAATATAAATCCATCAATCCTGAGTCATTTTGTTAATTTTTACAAATTTGAAATATTGCTTATATAACCATTTCAATGCTACATAGCAACATCTATAATTTTCTCATTGCATAATTGTATACATTAAGATCAGGAGTGATTATATGTATTGATTTCCTAACAATCTGATCTCAGGAACATAGATTTTTTGAGTTTTATTTTTTAATATTCATTTTTAAGGCTTTAAACATAGTTAAGAATCAATAGAGACAGTTGAGGATGAACTTGGATTTCATTGTTTCTGTTGATTTTAAAGACGATAGAATGCCAAAAAGAGATAATCTATACTCCAGCATTTTTCTGAGGAGCCATGGATATATTCTTAAGGTGTGTGTCATGTATGTGTGCACACATGTGTACATCTGTAATCTAACCGGTCATCTTCATGGCTTATAAAAGAAAGCTATTCTCTAAATTATAAAACTGAAAATTTGCTGGCCTGTTTCCCCCCTCAAAACACCTGCATTTTGTAAGTGCTCTTGCAGTGGTTATTTCCACAGACCATGGCCATGACTCTAAAGGCCATGTCTTATATTTTCTTAACCTTACAAACTCAGTTACCTTTTCCTGGATTCTGACTTCATAAATCCCAGCGGGTCAAACCTGCCTGCATTCTACGAGCCTGCTCTTTCTGAGATGTCTGGCCATGTGCTGCAAGCCAAGCCGCTCTTCTGTCCCCAGCGGCTTCTTCCAGGGCTGCATTCTTGAACTTTGATTTGAGGGATGGATTATCCATCTGCATTTACTGACAGAGACAGCACTAAATCTCGAGGCATAAATGGCAGCCGGGTGCGGCAATAATTATCAGTAACCGGAGGGCAGCAGAAGATTGTTGTTAAGGACCAGGGTGAAGAGAAGCATTCTAAATATCGGCACAGCATCCACTGAACAAAAATGCAATGTTTACCTTGAATTATTTGCTAGCAGGTAGCTCATGGGAAATACAATTTTCATGCTTTTAGAAAGGGATATGTTTGCTTAGAATTGAAAGACTCAGAAATCATTCGTTTCTAATCATTTCTTTATACAATCAACAAAATATGATCATACCATCTATTCTGTTTACTTGTCTTTGCCAAAAAGCAAGGAAAAATATTTTAAATCAATACAAAAAAAATCTCTTTCAGACATGATGTTAACCTGAAGTTAAACTCACTTACCTAAGGCAGACCCTCTTAGACAAATGATGTGTGTTATTCTACCCTTTCCCACAGTGTCCCTGCATTTGGGGAATGCAAGAGGGCACTGACTAGTTGACATTATTGTGACATTTCAAAATTCTGAGTGCCATGTGTATTCTTTTGACATTGTAAAGAAGCTTAAAATTTGTGGTTTAAGAAATTTGTCTCATAAACGTTAATCAGAGATTGTGCAAAAGACTGCACTACTACAGTTAGATCATAGGGGCACAGTCACAGGTGAACACTGCTGAAGTCACAGATCATAGGGACACAGTCACAGAGGAACACAGCTGAAGTCACAGGTCATAGGGACACAGTCACAGAGGAACACAGCTGGTCTCAGTTAGGTCATAGGGGAGCAGTCACAAATGAACACTGCTGAAG
>NW_004949096.1:23098268-23107561 GCF_000317375.1 Microtus ochrogaster | reverse complement strand
CAGTCACAAATGAACACTGCTGAAGTCACTGTTAGATCATAGGGACACAGTCACAGAGGAACATGGCTGAAGTCTCAGTTAGGTCATAGGGGTACAGTCACAGAGGAACACGGCTGACGTCACAGACACAAGAAAAGGAACCAAGCACAGAAGCAACAAACACTTAATGAAGGAACTGTGAGCTGCAGGGAGAGAATGAGTGGCAAGAGCAGACAAGCAGTTGTTGCCCGAGGCTAAATCCTAAAAAAGTTCAGCCAGAGCTAAAGACACCATGCCTCAGGACAAGACTTTTCTTAAAACTAATCCAATTTAACAAGAAATTACGGCAACACAATAAGTCAAAACAACATCTTGGAAATGGGAAGTATAATTTAAAATAACGGGGTATAAGAAAATAAACAGAATGAAATTTGAGAGAAAACATAAAACTGAAGAAAGGAAAATGGCTCAGGAGAGGAAGTGTTGGCTTTATATGACTGAGGGCCTGAGAGAGGACTCCCAGAACCCAGGTATAGCCAAGCATTGTAGGGAGAGTGTGTAATCAATCCACTGCTGTGGAGAGGTGGGAAGTGGAGACAAGAGAATTTCTAGAATTCATAGACTGCTCAGTCTGACATACATAGCAGTGAATAGCAGCAGGAATCCCTGCCTCAGTCAAGGAGGAAGGCAAAGACAGACATGCCAAGCTTGGCCTCTTAGCTCCACACACATGGTTCCTGTTTATATTTACACACATCAACAGACACACACAGACACAAATGGAAAAGGAAGAAAATATTTCAGCTAGACAATGTCGAGAACTTGGATAACGCAACTTTTCTTTTTTTTTTCTGTTTTCTTCTCTCTTTTATTTATTTATTTATTTAAAATTTATTTATTTATTAAGGATTTCTGCCTCCTCCCCGCCACCGCCTCCCATTTCCCTCCCCCTCCCCCGATCAAGTCCCTCTCCCTCATCAGCTTGAAGAGCAATCAGGGTTCCCTGACCTGTGGGAAGTCCAAGGACCTCCCACCTCCATCCAGGTTTAGTAAGTTGAGCATCCAAACTGCCTAGGCTCCCCCAAAGCCAGTATGTGCAGTAGGATCAAAAACCCATTGCCATTGTTCTTGAGTTCTCAGTAGTCCTCATTGTCTGCTATGTAAGTCCGGTTTTATCCATGCTTTTTCAGACCCAGGCTAGCTGGTCTTGGTGAATTCCCGAAAGATCATCCCCATTGTCTCAGTGTGTGGGTGTACCCCTCGCGGTCCTGAGTTCCTTGCTCGTGCTCCCCCTCCTTCTGCTCCTGATTTGGACCTTGAGATTTCTGTCCGGTGCTCCAATGTGGGTCTCTGTCTCCTTTCATCGCCTGATGAAGGTTAATATTCAGGAGGATGCCTATATGTTTGTCTTTGGATTCACCTTCTAATTTAGCTTCTCTAGGATCGTGAATTATAAGCTCACTGTCCTTTATTTATGGCTAGAAACCAAATATGAGTGAGTACATCCCATGTTCCTCTTTTTGGGTCTGACTTACCTTACTCAGGATAGTGTTTTCTATTTCCATCCATTTGTACGCAAACTTCAAGAATTCCTTGTTTTTTATCGCTGAGTAATACTCTAATATGTATATATTCCATACTTTCTTCATCCATTCTTCTATTGAAGGGCATCTAGGTTGTTTCCAGGTTCTGGCTATTACAAACAATGCTGCTATGAACATAGTTGAGCATATACTTTTGTTGTATGATGGGGCCTCTCTTGGGTATATTCCCAAGAGTGGTATTGCTGGGTCCAGGGGTAGGTTGATCTCGAATTTCCTGAGGAACCGCCACACTGCTTTCCAGAGTGGTTGCACGAGTTTGCATTCCCACCAGCAATGGATGAGTGTACCCCTTTCTCCACACTCTCTCCAGCAAAGGCTATCATTGGTGTTTTTCATTTTAGCCATTCTGACAGGTGTGAGATGGTATCTTAAAGTTGTCTTGATTTGGAAGAAAACACAACTTTTCAAATGGGATGAAAGTGAAGGGTGGCCCCTGAACTAAGTTTTTATGAGAGAATAACTGAAATCATGGCATGTATTCAATATAAGAAACAAGTGTTGCCAACAAAATCAGGATCATAGAAATTGAGTCTAGGTGGCTAATTCTAAACACACAATTTTTACCACTAAAAATTAAAAATTTATAAAAGAACAATAGAGTTAACATTGCAGTTAAACCTAATGTAACAGAAAGGTAAAGAATAAAAATAAATCAATGGAAAAATCTATTTATAAACAACAAGGTTCTCTGAAAAAGAATTGAGTAAAAATGATTAAAGACGAGAAAACTTTAAAACACAGAAAATATACATAAGAAATTTTAGAAAATGGAAAATATCTCTATGTAGCCTATGTTAAACTCAACTCAGAAAACTTTATGTATATATTAATGACTATATTTGAAAATATAGAAAAAGACATTTGTAGAGAATATAGCATTATAAATGACATTGTAAGCATGTATTATGTTTTTATTGAAGGACTGTATTTGAAAATCAGGGCCAGGTGGTTTTGCCAATAAAATTTCTACCAATTATTCAGGAGGCATACCATTTCACTCTTCAGTGAGCTCTGCCAGAAGGCATAAAAGGAGAAGCTGCAGCTTTGCTCTCAGAAGAGTCTACTGTGAACTCAAATCAGAAAAGCAGTGGAAAGGTCAGAAATCTCCAATCTATTTCATTCATAAATTTCTTTGCATAATCACTCAAAGACAGAAAATCTACATGCTCAATTGTATTTATACAATTGAGAAGTGTATGTATACAGAAGTGTATAAATACAATTATTTTTGTTGTAGGAATCAAAAGTAACTTAATGCTAGGATATAGACAGACACACAGACATGCACACACACACACCCCCACACACACACTCGTGCACATCACGATATAGGTGACTTGATTTATTTTCTCAATAAATTAAGAAAACGCATTTGATAAAATCTAATGTAATTTAATTATATGCAAATTAAGACTTGGTGGGAAGAGTCTTTCACTGATAAAATACATGTGTGTACTGAATCCTTCAGCTCAGCATCCAGCCTTCTTATGGGACATCTACCAACACAAGTAGTTGCTGTGACTTTGGGTCACGTATAACAAAAGGGACAGTGTATGAAAAAAGAGAAGCATAGCTGTTGCTGTTTATTGATAAAGTATTTCTCACTCTGTCCAATTACACATAATATAAACTAATAAGATGTCTAGGTGTACAAAGCCAACATGTTCTACACATGAGAAAAAATACACACTATTTACTGGATTCCAGCATAGGATCTCACTATCTCATTCCTCTGTATATAGTCAAGAGTCCTGTGTGTACAGTCAAGAGTCTAATAGCAGCCACACCTGCATGTCTGTGTTTATCATGGTATTATTATAATCACATCATGGAATCAGCCAGGAGTGAAAAGATAAAGAAAATGGGGCATATGTACCTAATGACATATCATTGCACCATTAAGAAGAACAAAATTATATCATTACCAGGAAAATGGGCAGAATCAGAGGTGATTATGTCAGGCAAAATGAGAAGTATTTGAAGAAGGAACTAATATAGATAAAATATCTGGGCTATAGAGTCCATCTATGCCATCTTCTTCCTCCTCACCCTGTAGTAGAGTTCATATGGATCCTTGATTATAACCCAATATGTGTTTCTTATCTCTTCAGGGATATTTTCTACAGGAAAATGTCCTTCTTTAAGGCATAAAGATAATTTCTGTGCAAACATTAGACTTAGTTATGACTTAGAGACTGTCTTCCTGAGAATGAGATTCCATCCTTCCCTTCTGGTTTTAACTCATTTGTGCGTTGAAAGCATGCTGTCAGCAGCATGTAGCATCACTGAGACAAGCTTGAATTTAACTGAAACCAAGCACTGGTCCATTTTCCTGATGAGTACTGCCATAGACCATCCTACTGAACCTGGCATTGTGCCTTGGATGCCCAATGGTGCCGTGTTCTTATCCTTTCTTGTATCTAATATGCTAAGTGTTATATTCTTAACCCCCGTTTGCTGCTTTAGTTTCTCTACAGAGAAAAGAAGAGGAGAGCTTGGCCAAAAAAATTTGGTCCAGTCTTGAGTGAACCATGAAGCCTTATAGAGGAGGCCAGACTCATAGTGAGAAAATAATGCTGGCACTAATCCACTTAGAATTTCACAGCCTCTCTACTTCCCTACCTACAATGTGGATTGGTTTAACACCCTTTGTTGGGGTTATTTGGCCATTCCCTTCAAATGCTAATGACCAGCTAGTCTAACACCCTTTATTGGTGTTATTCTGACAGACCCTTGAATAGTGAATGAATAGCTTGCTTTGTTTCCATAGACCAGAGAGCCAAATAACTTGGGGGCCTAGAAGCAAATTATTTCTGTGATATAGTCCCACCCTGAATGATGAATTGGGCTGTATGGTGGCTGCTTCACTGAAGACTTGGATTTCCCTACCCATCACACACCAGGCCAAAAAGGAGCGAAACCATTTTCTCCTCATTATCACCTCATTAAGCTCCCCAAGCCAGTGCAGGCTGGGGTAGAGGCCTGCTACAGGTAGCTTAATGAGTTTCTTATTTATAGGCCCAGTGCTGTTATGCAAAAACTTGTTATTCCCAGGCCTGGAGTATGGTATTTTCTAAAGGGAGTTGAGAAATATAATTATCAAGCATCTTGGTATGGGACTCCCACTGCTACATGGCCCCTGGATCCAACTACATTTGTTAGATATACAGATCTGATATTGTGTCACGATGTTTACTTCATTTTTTTTTGTTTTCTTTTTGCAACCAAGAGCAGATGCGGCCCCAGATGTGGGAGATGCAGATGACTGGCAGCTCCACAACAACTCTGCATTCATTACTGTATGGAGGACTTTGCAGATTTCTCTCCATTGCTCTGGGGAGGAACAGAGCCACCCCAACTGTTCTCTAGATTTTTTTCTGCTTTATGTGTGACTCAGTAGACACATTTAAGAGGATCTCATATTTACACCCTCCAAGAGGATATGATCCGTTGTTATAATTCATATGCAAATATAAAAAAACAAACCATTGCTCCCTAGCCTCAGTTTTTAAAAAATACAGCAACTGTCACAGCTTAAAAGTTTTATTTAACCAGAACCCTGCCAAGCATTGAACAAGGTAGTGATAGGATATAAAGAAAAAGACAAAAGCATTGGTCCTCCTCATATCTTCAAAGAAATTTATCATCCTGCAAAATCTAATAGTCAGAACTTTGAAGAAAAAGGAGAGACCTATGTTTAATTCAATCAAATAAAAATATAAATGCTTGGTGGCTTATGATGATAGAGCAACAAGAAAATCAATCAGATTGAAAATGGAAAAAAAAATAACTGCCTTATTTCCTAAGCTCATGACTGATTTAAGAGCATGGGATAGGTCAGACCCTTGAGGGAACCTGTCCTCTGTGCCATGAAGGATACTGGTATGGAAACACAGAATGGGCCCTGGCCTGTCAACTTGTCTGTCATCTGGTCAGCAACATTAGGGAGGCACATAAAACTGTACAATACTGTACAAAAAATACTTGTTAGTGAAGTCAGAGACAATGCTTTCAAAATGTGCTATTGAGAAGTTCTGATTTAAAGACTACAAGAAGGCTCAGTAGAATTAGAATTGGGGCTCAGACTTACTACAAGGGGAGCATTTCATATGAAGCATAGCCACCATACTTCTATGTCCAGCAAATTTTGCTTTGACAAAAGCCACAAAGACAGAGGATTTCTTAAAGTTGACTTCTCAGCACCAGGTACCTAGTTTTTCTTAGATTCTGTTTGTTTGGTGATTAGCTGACAGATGGAAAAAGACATAATTAAACCTCTCTCTGCTACATGCCTGAAACATGTAATCCTGGTAGGAAGTAGGAGGGCAAGTGTACCTCTTCTGTTGCATAATAACTTCTTGGGATTCACATGTAGTGTGCCCTTTACATACTGAAGTCTAGGAATCCTATGTGAAGTGAGACAAGTCTATCGCCACCATTTTCCTAGTATGCTGTGGTCATCCTGTGTGCCTTTTCCACATTTTGGAAAACATACACGTATTTCAGACTCTTTGATTGCAGTACTATTAAGATAATCTGACATAAACAATATCAGATATTACGGTTTTCATTGTTTTGAATCACAAAACTACTCACAGGAGGCAACACATCTCTTGTGTTCTGACTCATTCCTCATTGCTTTTCTTTCCTCTGGCTTCCCTTTTCCTTGAGTAAAGCTGCCATTAGGTCAATGAATAATTTCCAAAGCCCTCTAAGCATTCCAGGGAAATAAAAAAAAATCAGACATCTTTCACTTTACATTACAAAAGTTTAAGTTTACATTATCAAGTTTAAGGAAGGAAGTATATTGACAACCAAGATAAAATGAAAACTATGCTTCTGGACCCAAAACTTTCTCCAATTTTCTGTGTAAAGGAGGAACTATAAAGGGAAAGGGGAACAGCCTCACTGTTCTTGTAGAGAAAACTTTATGAGTGGAGATTGATAGTAGACAATAATCCTTAAGCCAAAACCCAAACCAGAGCAAGGGCCTAACTCTCTTCAATTACATGGTTAAGCTTCAGAAGAAAAGTTAAAATCTAGAAGTCAGTTCATGAAGTTCAAAGCAAGAAGCTGATTCTCTAGCATAAATATGCATGGTGAAACAGCAAGTGTTGGAGTAGTCAGTCATTCCGAAAGTCTAGCTGGGAGCACTGATGAACATGGTAACACTAAACAGATTTTCGTGTGGAAAAGTGGTCTTGGATTGGAGATAGGTGCTGTTTTAGTTCTTATTCCATGGCTATGAGGAAATACCAGGACCACAGCAACTCTTATAATGGAAAACATTTAACTGGACCTGACTTACAGTTTCAGTTTAGTCCATTATCATGGTGGGAAGTATGGTGGCATGCAAGCCAACATAGCACTGAAGAGGTAGCCGAGAGCTAGACCTCCAGATTGGCAGGCAGAAGAGAGAAGGGGAAAGAGGGGGGGGGGGGCAGGGAGGCAGGGAGGCAGGGAGGCAGGGAGGCAGGGAGGCAGGGAGGGAGACTGGGCCTGGCTTGAGCATTTAAAACTCCAAACCTACCTCTAGTGACACACTTCCTCCAACAAGGCCATACCTAATACACCCTGTCAAGTACAGCAACTCCCTAATGATCAAGCGTTCAAATCTCTAAGCCTATGAGGGTCATTCCTTTTTAAACCACCACAGTTGCCTTCCAGGATTTTGGAGCTCCTTAAGAGCTTTTAGAAACAGGCTTACAGACTATGGCTCTGAGTTGAAACCCATACTCATTTATCATTCAAACAATCCCATGGCCCTAAAGGATGCTGCTCAATGTACTTTCCCTGTGATCTATAGTAAATAGCAAAGCTTACATGAGAGTCCATCGGATTTTAACATGACTCGCTAAATATGCCAAGTTCCCTCTTAAGATCTATTGCTCCAAAAAACTTAGATTTATTTTTAACTGTTATTTTTCACTGATAAGGCACTAGGCCACCCAAGAACATTGATGGAAATGTTTGAAAAAAAATACTTGTCTTATGCCTCCTAATACAATGTCCATCTTCAGTCCATTGATCATAGATTAATTTTAATATCCAGTGATTAATATTTGAGATGCACATTTTGTAAGATCATAGTTGACATGGGTAGCAACTGCTTTGATGGATCCAGACAAAACAAAAGAAAAATCTGGAAGTGAGTCATTGTTCTACATACTTTTAAAAGACTTCTTGATTCATAGGAATGACTGAAATTATGAACATTAACTGTAATTTGAAATAAATGGGCACTCAGCCTCATAGATGAGTTGATGGGTTCACTTTTCGATGAATTCAATTATGAATTAATTCCTAACAAAATAGAAATAGCAAAGGAACTAGAATTAAAAGTGAAGACGGAAACTCTGGCTGCTTTGCTATGATCTGTTTTCAGAATTTCAGCTAATGAGGAGCTGCTTTATAAACTGGAGAAGTGGATCCTGAGGACGCCATCTACTTCTGGACAGCATGCCATAAATACGGGTGAGAAGACAACAGAGTCTGTAATATTACACAGATTTAGCTGAGGATGTCGTGGCAGGATTTGAGATGGTTGACTTCAAGTGGAAAGAAAGATCTACCAAGGATGAGCTGCTGCTATTCTGCAGAGTCAAGTTCTACACAGAAGTCACTCAAGAAAGGAGGCTCAGTTGATGATGTAAACTCTGTGGCCCTCTTTAAAAAAAAAAAAAAGTAATTTATTATCTAGCTCTTTGTGTGCGCCAAAGAGAGAAAGAGACAGAGAAAGACAAAGAGTGACAGATAGATAAGAGAGAAAAGGAAAGGGGAAAAGAGGGAGAAACACACACAGCGGTAGGAGAAAGAGAAAGAGGGAGAGGAGAGAGATAGAGCATTTTGGGATTTTCTGTGCTTTATATACTCCTGGGAGTTGTTTTATTGTAGTACTACTGAACTAAGGCAGTGTTTCTGGGGAAGGTCTAAAGATGTAAAAGAAGAAATGATATAGGAATGAAGAAACACATTGGAGGGGCTGAAGAGATGACTCAGCAGCTAAGAGCATATACTGCTCTTGAAGAGCTGAGCTCGGGTTCACAGGACCCATGGCTGGGGGTTCACAGCCTTCTGTAACTCCAGCTTCTGGATATCTGATGTTCTCTTCTGGCCTCTGAGGGTACTGCACTCATGTGCAGAAACCTACACACATATATACACATAATTAAAATTAAAGAAGGAAATTTTAAAATATTGGAGAAAGAGCAGATGAAGCTGGTGAGAAGGTATGTCAGGAAAGCCAGCTTAAGGGTTCCAGGCTTTGCTCCCCAGCTAAGGTAAGGCACGTTTTTGTTTTCTTATTTGGCCTTCCCTAAGCAAAATGATATGATAATAAGATGGCTAAGAAAAGAAACCCAGTAAAGGATAGACTGTCGTTGTACGGGTCTTTTCGGTAGTTCAAGGTAAATTGAAATATGTGAATTTTC
The DNA here is from genome assembly GCF_000317375.1 of Microtus ochrogaster. Lineage (NCBI taxonomy): Eukaryota > Metazoa > Chordata > Mammalia > Rodentia > Cricetidae > Microtus > Microtus ochrogaster. The sequence continues at coordinate 23,098,548 of NW_004949096.1, read as the reverse complement.
AGGGAAAAAATTTTAGTCTGCAGTCAGAGTATTTTGATTGTAAAAGGTTTGCTTAATTGAGGAATAATAGGTTCTGAACCTGATGAAACAGAGGAATAGCAACACCATTGAAAAATCTATATTTTTTAATTTTGAAATGTGTGGTTGGAAAATAATAGTTTACTTTTGAAATATTTTGTTAGAGTTTGAAGCATCTTTTCATTTATTTATTTATTTATTTATTTATTTATTTATTTATTTATTTATTTATTTATTTATTTATTAAAGATTTCTGCCTTCT